>NC_053125.1:30379514-30434514 GCF_010015445.1 Perca fluviatilis | reverse complement strand
AGATTGAGTTTTCATCCCAGCACCTGTAGCCTGTGTGTCACTGCCTATGGAGTTGTAAACAAACATTATGTTCAATATATATAATAGTGCCATGTCAATTATATACTGTAGTGTGGCACTGATGGAGCACATTTGGTGTGTTCAGCACCATCGCTGTCCATCAGCTGTCGCTGTCCGTTGTGCTGAAACATTTTTACTTGACTGGCAAACTTCTTTTTGTTCTTCAATACAAACTTGTCAAAAAATGTGGCTTTTCTTTGTGTTTTATTTGAAATATATGCTTACTTGGCTCAACAAGTGGCACGTATGCATTCATCAGATATTTTACCACTTTTTTTAATTTTAAAATGTCTAGGTAGCAGAGGGCCCCATGATGAAACTCCGGCCCCACTGTACTGATGGTCTAGCTCCGCCCCTGCTAGTAGTCCTTACCTATGTACTGTCAGGGCACGCCCTCATACTCTGCTTCTGATTGGCTAGTAGTCCTTACCTAGCTACTGTCAGGGCACGCCCTCATACTCTGCTTCTGATTGGCTAGTAGTCCTTACCTATGTACTGTCAGGGCACGCCCTCATACTCTGCTTCTGACTGGCTAGTAGTCCTTACCTATGTACTGTCAGGGCACGCCCTCATACTCTGCTTCTGACTGGCTAGTAGTCCTTACCTATGTACTGTCAGGGCACGCCCTCATACTCTGCTTCTGACTGGCTAGTAGTCCTTATCTAGGTACTGTCAGGGCACGCCCTCATACTCTGCTTCTGACTGGCTAGTAGTCCTTACCTAGGTACTGTCAGGGCACGCCCTCATACTCTGCTTCTGACTGGCTAGTAGTCCTTACCTAGCTACTGTGCATGTGGGACTCCCAACAAAGATGGAACAGAAGTGAGATGCCTCACTCTGTAGCTAAAACAGAGAGCTCAACACACAGGGTGAAAAGAGGAGCTGCAGCAATGTGCAGTACAACAAAAATATGGTGTTTTTTGAAAATTAAAACATGTAAACCTATTCTGATTTAACCTCTAAATACAATTATGAACCTAAAAATTAGAATAATATGAACACTTTAAATAGCTAGGTTTCCCTACAGATCAGTCTGAACTGAACATATTCGGAGCATATTTAAAAAGTCCAGTTGCCCCTGAGTTTAACCCTTCCCTGCATAACTATGACCTGGATGACTGAGAACCTTCACAGACATCAGTGTCAATTATTCACATTTCTGGAATAAATGTAAGGAAATAATCTTCAACAAGTTTTCATCACAATCAACAACAACAACGTTCATCATTCATCAACACTATCAACTGCAGGAGGGGAAACCACACAGTTGCTGCACCCCCACATCCCTCCACCTCCAAAAAGAGGAAATGGTGGTTTTAGCTGATCTGAGTAAAACATTCAAAGTGCTTGATGTCACATCACCAACAGGTACGATGGGACAAACATCTCTGCAATGGCTGATCTGTAAGTACACTCTGTTCTGTCATTACCTTCATTGTTTAACACGTTCAGAAAAGGTTGTCACTTAACGCTGACACAACCTTTAAAAGCAGGAAGTGTCAACAGCTGCAGAGAAACTGTAGTTAAAGGGTTAACGTCAGAGGTTATTGGACGGAGCTGCAGCGTGTTAGAAAAGCAGAATAAACTGGTGTTAAAGCTGGAAGACGCTGAGAGTGTTTAGTGTGGACTCCATCTTCTCTGAGCTCACAGTTGTTCTGTCTGTCTGCAGTAAAAGCTCAAACTAACCTGAGGTCCATTTCTCTTCAGTTCTGACCTCACTGCTGAGCAGCACAACAAACCAAGGTCAGTATAAACTCTGAGAACACTTTATATTAAAGTACACAGGGTTACACATATTCAAACAAGGACGGGTTGATTTTTTCTGACTTCATTAGCTCAATAAAATGTTTTCAAATGAGCCTTTGTTCATTTTCTAAAATGCAGCGAGTTTGACTATACCAGGTTTACGCCCGGCAGAGATGGTATGTTCCCCTTTCTATAGTTAGACTCTTAGAACTAATTTACTCAAAGTTTGTGACATACTAAACCACACAGCTTCCCTTTTCTAGAGTTGCCTCTTCACACTTAGAGGTGCAGTAGGTAAGACTGAAATTAACTTTGTCATATTTGCTGAAAATGACCCTATGAAGGAGGTAAACAATAAGAAAACTCTGGCACCACCTACAGCCTGTAGTGTGATTTGCCAAAATCCACTGCTCCCTGTTCAGATGCACCAATCAGGGCCGGGTGTCTAACTGCATGTCAATTACTGCTCATGCATTCATTCTCCCTTGTGGGGGGGAGGGGCTTAGGAGACAGTTTTTCTGAATTTTACTACCAACAGATTTATCACTAACACCAACTTATAAACTGTAGTTTTAAATTTTTTTCCAATTCATGGTCAATAAAACTAAATTAAATTAAATAATAACTAATTTGAGTTAAAAAAAAGATGTTTTAAATTATGAATTATCGACTGTCTTCCTGTCGACCAACCACCAACTTATTGTTATTTCTGGGTCAAAGATGTAATATTGAAACTTTTTTTTGAACGTTGTGGTCATCTTTTTCAACACTTGTGTTGCTCCCCCCACCCATGTTTTTGTCACTAATTTCTACGTTTTTGTCAGTTTTTTTTCTTTGTTTTTTGTTGCGCACAAGTTTGGGTTTTAGACTTTCTTCTCGTGATCATTTAGTGTTTTCTAAACCCTCCACTCTCCAGTCTCTCTGACTGTGAGTCCCAGCAGCTCTCAGTTCTTCAGCTGGACATCTGTCTCTCTGAGCTGTGAGGAGGACGACAGCTCTGCTGGATGGACTCTGAGGAGGAACACAACCATAAAAACCAGGACTCAGTGTGGAGATGGCTGGGGAAACAATGCTGGTTCTTCTTGTAACATCAGCTACATGGCCCCATCGCACAGTGGAGTTTACTGGTGTGAGTCCAGAGAGGGAGCAACCAGTAACAGCATCAGCATCACTGTCACTGGTAAGATCAGACTGTGGAGTCAGTATTGATGAAGCTGTGTGTGAATGGATGACATGCTGTAGTTTGTCTCTGTGTTGAGGTGGACCAGTGATCCTGCAGAGTCCTGTCCTCCCTGTGACGGAGGGAGAAGACCTCACTCTGACCTGTAAAACAAAGACGTCCTCCAACCTCCCAGCTGGTTTCTATAAAGATGGCTCCTTCATCAGGACTGAGCCTGCAGGTCACATGACCATCCACCATGTTTCCAGGTCTGATGAAGGCCTCTACAAGTGCAACATCAGCAGTGTTGGAGAGTCTCCACCCAGCTGGGTCTCTGTCACGGGTGAGGAGGTTACCTTTGATTTCAGGAGTTCATTCATCCAGATATTCACCTGACAGCTGATTCTCTCTGCAGAGAAACCAAAGACCACAAGCCCTCCTACGACCCCAAGCCCTGCTACGACGAGTACTCTGCCACCCTCTTACACAACCTCAGACCCTCTCCCCCTAGTGGTCATACTGTTTTGCCACCTGGTGGTGTTCTGTCCGTACTGCATCTCCACTTTCATCATGGTGTCTTTATATCGACACAGGACCACAGGTAACTAACTCAACTCTACTCGTGTTGATGGTTGACAGTTGTCTCTAACAGAACTCTTCAGCTGATCAATTATCTACGTTTGCTTTCTAACCTGCTCCGACTGTAGGAAATGGCCTACCTGTTGCCATGGTGATGACCTTGCCCACCCAGGCTGAGGAGGGATTGGATGATGAATATGAGAATGACATCACCGCTGTCACCAGAGAGCATCACTTCTGAACTGATCTGAAAAGAAGCTGAAATCTCCGTAGATCAGAAACTGGGCCTGGACGTCTTGATATAATTATGATTTAAAACATATTCAATATGAAATCATTGCTTTTTTATGTTTTGAATTGCTTCTTTGTTGCAAACCATAGCTATCTCTGTAACCCTGAATATTTTATATTATAACAATAAAGGTTTTTTTTCTCCGTAGTTTTTCATGAAATTGATCTTCGTTACTTTTTGTCTTTTACAGGGTTTGTATTTCAGTTTTCAGTTCAGTCAGTGTCTTTAACATCAGCTCCCTATCACTGCTGAGAGTGGGAATGAGACGCTCATTTCTTTTTTTTTTTTTTTTTATTTGTAAATTTTTACAAAAGAAACAAGTTATACATTTTTTTTTTTAACAATATGGCATCATATACAAAAATAGATCTTTACATCCAAGGAATAGCACAAATTTGGATAAAATAATGACAAATAGCAATAAAATAAAATTATAAAAATAAGATATGTGTATATATAAAATTGAAATAGGCACTTAATACATAGAGAAAAAAATAAATAAAAAATATACATAAAAAAAACAGTATAATGGCAATATGAAGAAGGAATCTAGGCTATCGATCACACTTCCTTAAAAAATTCTTGTAGTAGATCAACTATATAAATAAATTTATTTTTATTAATAATTTTGATAGACTCAAAAAATTTCCGGAATTCAATTCTGAAATGAGCAAAGGCTGGTCGAGATTTAGAAAATTTTGCTTTATGGATATGAAACTTACCCTTTAGAATCAAAATGTTGACAATTTTGTGTAATGTTTTGTTTTTGTTGTCGTAATTAAAAATAACATCTTTTGCTTCCAATTTAATTTCATGGTTCTGTTGAATATTTAAATAATTTTCAACTTTTTTCCAGAACACCATAGTATATTGACACTCCCAGAATAGATGTATAATAGTTTCTTCTTCAATTTTACAAAATTCACATTTATTATCCACAGCCGCAAATCTTGAAACAAATTTGTTCGTGGGATAAATATTATGTGGGAATGAGACGCTCATTGTAAAAATGTGTTTGGATGAAAGCATCAGATCAGTTGAGTCAGACAGCCAGCAGGTGGCAGCACAGCTCCTTCTCTTTCTTTACACACGCTCAGTTCAGCTCACAGTTCACTCTGTTGGCTCGCTCTTTAAATTATGTTTTTCATCTTCACTTTTTAATGAATAACAGAAATCTGAGTATTTGAATAATATATTCATGTAAATTTGGGTAAAAATTAAACTCATTAATGGTTACTGTCTTCCGGTGATAAAATAAACTGCATTAATATGTCATCTAGCCCTCTCGCGATATGCAATAAATCAATTAAACGCATGACAAAATGAAATGAGCTTGATCATTTTTCCGGCAGCGATAATTTCCTTTTGCATGCTTGTTTGTTTTCCTCGTCTCTCTCTCTCTCTCTCCCAAAGAGACTGGGTGACCACTCTGGTGCATCGGTGACCCCTCTCGGTTCCTTAGTGTAACGAGGAGTGAATCCTTGTTTAAGTCACTTGTCAGCCGCATGGTCGTGGCGTAGACTATCACAGAGTGCAGCAAAAGAGCCGCATGAGGAGTATAGCCAAAGTAAACACTATAGTTGAGAGTTGGAGGAATAAAATAAAATGGAATTAGTTTCAAAGCCAAACGCGACAGCTGCAGTGTGGGAGCACTTCGGATTCAAACCGAATGACCGTGGTGAACCACTTAACCTGAGCTAGTCGGAGACAGATGGGCTGTCTCTGTCTTCCCGACAGTACACAATCACTGGGGCGTTTAGCCGACCCCAAAGTACAAAGAGGACAGTGCAAAATGGTGTGTACTCACAGACAGTGTAGTTCGCTTCATTGCTAAAGAGATGCTGCCCTTTAGTATGCTGCAAACATTTGACAGCCAGTATGAATTGCCTGGGAGAACGTACGTGTCACAACAGCGTGAAAGATGATATACTAAACGAGATCAAAGACATCCAATTTTATTTATTGTTTTTGGTTGGGTTTGGTTTTTATTCAAGTGCATTTTTTGTTAACAGAGACTGAGAGTCCATTTTATTTATTGTTTTTGGTTGTTTTGTGTATTTATTGTGGGTATTTAAAATTTCTTCCAGTTCCAGTGTTAAAAATGTGTACTTGCATTATTATGCTATTATCATTATATTAGATGAAAATGGTCTCAGAACGACAATATTATCGTTTATCGCAATCATTTCTGGGCCAATTTATCGTCCAGCAACTGTCGGACAGAACTCAGACAGTTAAACTATGTTGGGAATTCGTAGGGTACAGATTCAGTCATTGGCAAATTATCAAATATGTTTTATCAATATTAATAAAGTTATGAATATGGTTATTAATAACTTCATCAAATCGACAAACAATCAAAATGGGGCGCCACCCTGCAAAGTCAGGGACCAATAATCAAACTGTGAAATAGTCTCATTAGGTGGTATTCCCTTTAAAATACAGATCTTAACTTGGTTAATCTATCTGGTATTCTTTAAAGGAACAAAAGGAAGGGGGAATTCGAGCACTGACCTGTGTTCAACCAACACTTATTACAATAAGTAAGCAACTAATAATCACAGACAACTGCTAATTAAAGTATAATAGAATTTATTAACTTCAAAATCATCAATGGCCGATCAATAATTCTTCGATCAATTAAACCCAATATACTTTTTTAATCTACAACAAAAACAAAAGCAAAACAAACCAGCATTTCTCTGTGATGTGTGTGTGAGTGAGTGAGTGAGTGAGTGAGTGAGTGAGTGAGTGAGTGAGTGAGCGAGAGAGAGCGAGGAGGAGGGGGGATGACGAAACCCAGGGGTTGCTTTGTCACACCCAGATAAGCCATTAGCTCATTGAAGCTAGGCTATGTGTAGCTGCACGAAAGCTATTTAGCCTCAAGAAGGGGATAGTGGGCTGTGTTGCAACACTACGTGACTAAGCTAGTCAGTTAGCTCTCAAACTAATGTGTGGTAGACAAAGAGGGACACACTAGCTACTTTGCTAGCTGTTTAGCTATTCGACATACGCGACTCGCTGTTGGCAAGCTGTTCACTTGGGCGTGTGTATGTCTGTACGTGTGTGTGTGTGTGTGTGTGTGTGTGTGTGTGTGTGTGTGTGTGTGTGTGTGTGTGTGTGTGTGTGTGTGTGTGTGTGTGTGTGTGTGTGTGTGTGTGGTTAGTGAAAGAAGAAAGGGGGAAAAAAAAGACACACTTAGATCTTAGTTATCGATAATGATCAGTCACTCAGGTCTGGACTAATGTGAAATTAGGGCATACTCTGAGAATTTCGTCTCACTGAGGGGAACGTTTATTATAACCACTCCGGTGGCTAACAGCTGATTGTCAACGGAGATAACACAGACCGCCAGTTTACACAGACCGCGGGGTGGCGTTCTCGTCACTTCGCAGCTGTGAAAAGACGGACCGACAGAGATTACTATCTCGCACAACAGTAACTAAACTCCTCAGCTTGGGGAGAAGCATTTAGCATTTACAGCCTGAACAAGCTACATATTCAACACAACGTATCAACAATGGACCGTGATCAGAGTACAATCACAGAAATAGATTTGACTCAGCGGTCACAATCATAGATTAATAAATCAAACACACAGCAGTAGCACTTATTAATCGATCACCTTAATGATAAACAATGGGAACATTAGCCTTTACACATTAATAAAGATACTATGTCAGAACACTAAGCCTTACTGTATGTAGTCCATCAGTCCATAGGTTTCCACGAAAGAACAGAACCGGTCCATGTCGCTTGTCAGCCGCCACGGAGAAACTTTCCCTCCAAAAAAGGGCAGAAGGAGGGTGAGCGATGTCGACTTTGAGAAGAAAAATCTTTGTTTGTCCTCTCCTGCAGATATGAAAAACACTGGTGCGTTTTTCATAGGATCTCTGATGTTCTTTGGACACCGAAATTAAATCCACTTTCTCCAGAAAATAGAAGTTTTAGCACAAGCGCTTGTGCGCACTCCCTTCAGCAACAGGTTGCAATGGAAGATGATGAAAAAAGGTGGGTCTGAAGGTTTTATAGGCCCGACCGCATGCTGTGTTCAGAGGCCGTTAAGCGAATGGGGATCCAGAGATCTCTGAAAAGGTGTGAACTACAAGGTTGTAGTTTTTAGAGTTTGACCATTTTGGCCACTCATTCGTGGTCATTCAGCCATTTTGTGGCCTTCTTATCTCCTTTCTTCATTTAGGAGTTAGGAGCAAGGGATGTGGAACTTACATGTAGGCCAAAATCCTCTGTTTGAAAGACTGAATGGTCTCTGAGTCTTTTGTCTCTGAGTGCCATTTGGCCACATGTGTACAGGATCAGTTTATGCACATTTGTTTGGATCCAACAACTAAAATGACCGGACACCGTGGCGGGATCAACAAATATTATTAATAACATTATTAAGCTGCATGGCAACAACACAGATATATTTAAACAATATAAACTCAACAGCAGCTTCAGACACACACAGCAAAAGAAACCCTGCAGCTTCCCAGCAACTTTCCTGTTTTGATTTTAAATTTGAGTTTTTTTTCGAAACTTTTTTAAGCTTTTGCCCTTTTGTTCACAAACAAACACACTCAGCAAAACGACACAGCAATGATTGTTCTTAGTGTACACAGGCACACACACACACAAACACACAGACACACTGCTATGTTTCCTAGCAACCTTCCTCTGAACAGTACCATCCATCACAGAGAGTGTGTTGAACTTACCTGTCTGAACGTGAAGTGGAGGGTCATCCATCTGTTATGGTTTTGGTGTTTTGTCTTATTTTGGTAGTCCAGCTGACACGGTCATCGATGTCGGTGAACTGTGTTCAAACAGAAACTTAGCATATCAGCTCTCTAGACTGAAGCCGGCTAAACTCCCACGCTAGTGTGGTTCAGCCAACTTAAAAACAGCTGTTGTGGATTTCTCTATTTATGAATAACTTGATATAATTAATTATTCAAGGAGGCCACTCTGCAGAGTATCTCTAAAAACATTCTAAAAGCATGCAGTACTTCATACATTGGGGGATGGACTTAATCACACAGCATAGTACATCATCTGACAGCAGTTATTACAGACCATTGTTTATATAGCCCCAAGATCAGGACACACTCCTCTTGTGAACTGTATTAAACTCTCTGTCCTCTTAACGGACCTGCGCACATCTTGTTTCCAGAACTCAGCGGAACATTCCAGAGTTATGAAACCACTTCCTGTATGATCAACAAGTCAATCTCCTGCACAGCGACAGACAAATCCTGCTCATTCTGCCTTTAATGTGAGCTAATAGAACTTCTGTCATAATATGTCATAACAGAGAGAGCACAGGTGTATTTTATCTAACATTTAGAATGGCTGCATTCCACTGTAAATGTAGGATAGCTTTTACAGATATGAGACTGACGTAAAAACATCTTATTATTATGAATACCACAAAAAAGAATACATGACCTTCATATGGTTTATATATTTCTAAGTCACAACACACATTTGACATTTCAAACAGGACAACATTGTTTCTGTTAAAACAGCTGTTAGAAATGTACTGCAGTACATCAGATCACATTTTAACTAACCTACTTTTTATATTGAACTGAGAACAAATATTCTTATTCTGAAAACATTTGAACTGAGTCACTCTTAGTCTGACCCTCCTCAGGGACCATCTCATCATGGGAGACCCTACAGGAGCTCAGAGCTCCAGATAATAGTCCCACCCCTCCTCCGAGAGACCTTGGGTTCCAGAAGTAAATTTCCCATTCATTTCTCCCATTATAAAGAGTTTTAGACCATGCTTTAGGCTAACCAGCTACGACATGACTCATAAGCATACAACATATGAGTGAAAAACAAACAGAAAATCAAAAAAAAATAAAATCAAAGGTACAAGACTGTGTACATATTTTCATTTCCGAGTGAAGGAACTATCCCATAAGCCACCGCGCACCACTGAATAATATAGTCGAAGACACAACCGCGAAAGAGCCTCTTGAACAACAATCCGACGACAGCCTTGCGCACTTTTACCTCCAAATATAGTGAATGTACAGTTAATAGCAGTTCTTTCCGTAGTAATCGTGTAAATAATAGTGTTTTGTATAGGTATTGTGGATTGTATTTTATATTTATCATTGCGTATTTTATATTGTCTGTGTGAAAGCGCAAAACTCACCACAACTTTGTACGTCTTGTCCCTCGTGATGGCCCTTACAAAATCCACAAGCTGACCCTCGGACACACTACATTCAATAACGTGACCTGATTTAAAGTGGTTTTCACCCCTTTGGACACTCTTGTTCTCGTCCTTGAAAAAGCCATCATGGCAGCCAAGGAGATCATGACTGGACTGATAAGTCTACCGTGCAGAAACGCTACACAGGTTTTATCTTTTTATTAAAGTGCCCATATTATGAAAATAACACTTTTTCTGGGATTTGGGGTGTTATGTTGTGTCTCTGGTGCTTCCACACACATACAAACTTTGAAAGAAATGCATCCATGGTGTTCTGAGTGAGATCCGGTGTCTGAATGTGTCCTGCCTTCAGTCTCCTAGTGAGCTGTTCAAAATCGGCTCGGACTGTGACGTCACAGTCCGAAATGAGCTGGCCAACCACAACCGTTAGCTCGTAGCGTTAGCATAAGCTAGCATGCTACGTCATTCTCAATAGCAAAGCACTGCTACAACACACACAAGTTCACCATAATCTACAAAAGAACTACTTACATGTGCTCCCTGGTTTAGAAGTCTCCCAGCTAATCCTGCCTTGTAACTGACCAAAGTTGGAGAAACAGGCTTTCTTTTGCTGTCTCTAGTGTTAGCTAGCTGACATGATCTACATCTGAGCTACTGAGCATGTGCGAGTGCAATCAAAGATAGTACAGAAGAAGAAGATGAAAAGAGGTCTCACTCTGTAGCTAAAACAGAAACCAGGTGAAAAGAGGATCTGCAGCAGTGAGAGAGAGCTGTGCAGTACAACAAAAATATGGTGTTTTTTGAAAATTAAACCATGTAAACCTATTCTGGTAAAACCTTAAAATACAGTTATGAACCTGAAAATGAGCATAATATGGGCGCTTTAAAGATGGTACAGTAGACAGTAACGTTACAGTAGCCTACACAGTACAGCAACAAAGATTCTCATGGACTTTCACGGGGTTTAACCAAACAGTCACATGACATGAGTTCCACCAATCAGAGGAATCACTGTGGGATTCTGGGATTGTTCAGGATTGTGGGTAATGAAGTACTTATCCAAGACATCGCGAATAAAAGATATTTTATCTCAAAACAAGGTTGGTGCCCCATTAACTTTTGGCATCTATATGAGCATATACAATCACTTAGTCATGTCATAGCTGGTTTTAAGTCTACCATTGACGGTTACGATTTCATAGCTTATACTCCAATTGTCAATGGAGAAATTGCATTGGCTTTTTACTTCCGGAACCGGCTGTGGGCGGGACGGTTGAGCGATCCCAGACTCAGATACACAAACCCCTCCACCACGATAAGGTGGTGATTCACGGAGGGGAGTACCAGAATGAAAGAAAGAAGAAGAAAAAGATTTTTGGGTTCTGTTACTTCAAAATGAAGTTGGTTGGGTTAGTTAAAATATGAGACATGATTTAAACAGGTCTCTGAGTTTTCAGATTAACTGCCATCTACAGGAAGATACAGCTGGTTTATTTGAAGGTCATCAATTCATTTTCTAATGAATCTCTAAAAGGATTTAAATAAACATTGTGAATCTTTGTGAAAAGATAACTTTAACCTCAGGCATCAAAACAATGTTTGCATCATATTATTTACATTCAGGTGTCAATCGTTTTTCACTTCACCATCTTCATTTAGTTTTTCTTCTCTCCACTTCATGTTATGGTTCACTGCCCTATTTTAAAAGTTAATGTATCTGCTTCATGGCAACTAAACACAACTGTTTTTCTCATAGTGTGTGCAGAGGAAACCACATCACTGATCCACAGGCACAGAGGAAGGAGGAGGGCTTACTTGATGCTATAACTATGAAGTAAACAAAGTGTAGATATCATTTCACCAACTGTTAGGATGGAGGAAACATCTGTACTGCAGATGCTCTGTAAGTAAACTCTTTGTGCATTTCTAAAAACATCAGCTTTAAGAAATACAAGATAAAATATTAATCTTGGCTAAAAATGCTTCCTAATGTAAATATAAGGTTTATGAGAAAAAATAATGCAAATCATTTTGAAAGGTTGTGTAAATGACTTTGCAGACAGTTTTATGCAAACTGACCTGTTGTTCATTTCTCTTCAGTTCTGACCTCACTGCTGAGCAGCACAACAAACCAAGGTCAGTATACTTTATTGTCGAGATAGAACAGTTACGCCATGATTACAAAACACAGCGTGTTTTTGCAGGACGGCTTGAGTAAAAAAAATAAAATAACTCCAACTCAGAGCAGAAAAGCCGCTGCTTAATTTGTTGATTTTTGAGCAGTTTATCATTGAGAAGCCAGAGGCCTCATTTATCAAGGCATGTAAAGACCAAGTTGTCAATGTGTGTATAAACTGTTTGTAAAAACAATACATTTGGTATTCATCAAACCTGCACATAAACAACGATAGATCACACCTACATCTACATCTGCTGGCTCGTACCCACTCATTCACATACAGAAACTCCCCCAGAATACCAGACATGGTTAACCACATCCCTTTGAAACTCTGAGTAGCTTCAATGTAGAAATAATTGTTGTGGGCAAAAGTAGAAAACAAGAAACATAAAGATGAAAAGCATCACACACAATAAGGCTGAGATACTGAAGCGTCCCAGGCAGTGGCGGATTTTGGCACGGGCGAACCGGGCAGCTGCCCGGGGCGGCATTTTTTCATGTCACATGGGGGCCGGAACGAGAACTTAAAAAAAATAAAATAAAATGCTCTGCGCCGCAAAGCGTTTTTCTGTTATCTATCGTTTCACTGTGTGGGGAATTGGCAAATCGGCACCCTCTGCAGCTGCAGGTAGTGATGGCCAAATGAAACTTTGTGAACCATTTTCTTTATTTTCTGAGTCCACTAGATGGCGCTCTTGGTTTTAAGAGAAAGGTCTAAGGCATTGCAATTCAGTGTATTCTCAACCCTTAGTTGAACAGAGAGCGCCATCTAGTGGGCTGAGAAAATAAAGACAATGCTTCACGAAGCTTCATTTGGCCATCACTAGCTGCAGGCGCCCTGCTTGCACCCCCTACTTTCACAATGAAATGGACTAGTCCATAATGGTGCGGGCACGAAAGATAAACACACGGTGACAGGAGAACTGGGAAGTACACAGAGACAGAGCAAGACAAGTCTAAAACTCTTTTATGTCAATGGTCTAAACGCCAAAATGAAACAAAGTTACCCAAGCGGCTTAAATAAAAGAAAAAAAACATTATTTCGGCAGTAGCAGGACCTCCATCAGCTGCCGTGGCTGATGATAGTGGTGTCGGTGGTGTCAGCGACAGAGACAGTGAGGAGGAGACTCAGGAGGAGAGGGCCAGAGATGAGGGAGTGAGGATAAGCACAACTCCCCTTAAAACACTTTGCCCCTTGATAAAACTGAACCAAAAACTGAGTGGTGGACAAACTGTTGATGATAACACTACAAAAAATTTAAGACGTAGGCATGCTTTACTGTATGATTGCATTAGTAGCCTATAAATATCGCACATCCTGCAAACGTTCTTAACAAGAATTGTAGCTTTTCTATCTGCTTAGGCAGACAAAAACTCATGATAAACCTCTTCAAATCAAAGGACACGGCCTCTTGAAATGACAAATAAAAAATATACACGTATATATATATATATATAGCTTTTTTATGATTCATGAGGAGTATACTGTTTTATTGTATTAATAAATGGCACTTTTTTGAAGTATTTAATATGTCAAATCTCACTGATTCTTGCTTACTCATTACATGGCGTTAGTAGTTTTAAGGAGTAGGAGTTGCTATACACATTCAGGGGAGAGCAAGGACGGGTGGTGGGCCGGTCTGGGCCAAAATGCCAGGGCTGATTTTTGGTCCCAGTCCGTCCCTGTCAGTCACTGTGGCTCAAGCAGAGGGGAGCTTTTCCAAACTGAAGTTGATCAAGTCATACCTGAGGTCACCATGTCCCAAGGATCACTGGCCTTCCCGTCATCAATATCAATCACTCAATAGGGGAGCAGATTACATGCAATGACATCATTGATGATTTTGGATCAAGGAAGGCCAGAAAGGTCAGGTTTTAGTTTTAGATTGTGTTTTCTGTTCTCAGTGCAATAGTGTAATAATTAAATTATTTTTAGTGTGTCTTCACATTTGTGTGATGAAGGATTTGCGCTATTTAGAATATTTCTATATTTTATTTGTATATTATTCTTAATATTTTATATTAATGTTGCTCTCTGCTCTTGTTAATTTTTTTATGATTGGATATATTGTTGGCACATTTATGTATATAGTGTATATTTATTTTAAGTTCTGATAACCTATACTGTCATATTTTGTGCAGAATGGTGTTCATTGTCTTTTGGCAATGTTGGTGGAGATTGTGCAACTTAAAAAGTGTGTTTCCTATTGTAATTGCAATAGTTAAATAATACTAGTTGTAATAATAATTAAATTAAGTGTGTTTTTCAAATGCTCTAATGAAGGATTTGTGCAATTGAGAAATATAATTGTCTCAATTGGAGGACGGCGCTCGAAGGGGGACTCGCCCTGGGTGTAATTCAATGTAGAACCGCCCCTGGTCCCAGGGGCATAAATTATTGCAAGTGTAAAGAGATGAGATGATTGTCTTAGAGAATCAATGTGAAGCATCAGAGTTCCCCTCAAACTTTGTCCTCTACACAAACTGTAGCCAAAGGCAGTGATTGTCCATCAACTAGTTTTTTAACTACTACTTCCTCTTCCCTCCTCCCTCCAGTCTCTCTGACTGTGAGTCCCAGCAGCTCTCAGATGTTTGAAGATGAATCTGTCTCTCTGAGATGTGAGGAGGACGACAGCTCTGCTGGATGGACTCTGAGGAGGAACACAACCAGAGAAACTCAGTGTGGAGATGGCTGGGGAAGACCTGCTGGTTCTTCCTGTAACATCAACTACATGGTCCCAGGGGACAGTGGAGTTTACTGGTGTGAGTCCAGAGAGGGAGCAACCAGTAACAGCATCACCATCACTGTCACTGGTAAGATCAGACTGTGGAGTCAGTATTGATGAAGCTGTGTGTGAATGGATGACATGCTGTAGTTTGTCTCTGTGTTGAGGTGGACCAGTGATCCTGCAGAGTCCTGTCCTCCCTGTGATGGAGGGAGAAGACCTCACTCTGACCTGTAAAACAAAGATGTCCTCCAACCTCCCAGCTGGTTTCTATAAAGATGGCTCCTTCATCAGGACTGAGCCTGCAGGTCACATGACCATCCACCATGTTTCCAGGTCTGATGAAGGCCTCTACAAGTGCAACATCAGCAGTGTTGGAGAGTCTCCACCCAGCTGGGTCTCTGTCCCAGGTGAGGAGGTTACCTTTGATTTCAGGAGTTCATTCATCCAGATATTCACCTGACAGCTGACTATCTCTACAGGGAAACATACAACCACAGCCCTTCTTTGAACTCTCTGCCGCCTCCGACCTCAGACCGGCTCCACCTTATGGTCAGACTGGTCTACCACCTGGTGGTGTTCTGTCCGTAATGCATCTCCACTTTCATCATGGTGTCTTTATATCAACACAGGGCTAGCAATTGACACTGCGAATCATTCACTGACCTTACAATCAATCAATTGATGCAACCTGTTCTCACTCCCAACTCGTCTACATGCTGACCCTTGGTCAGTGATTCTCAGCATCTGATTACGACACACAAGGCTTCCTACAGCGTCTGTATGGGACGAACTGGGCAGAGCAGCAGCTCAACCACCGAGCTGACCGAAAATCAGCACACAGGTTAGATTGGTGGATGGGTAAAACAAACACAGGACTTTCACCCAGAGCATAAAAACATGACGCAAAGGTCTACCCAGAGCGTCATATTTTGCCGTGGGATTACATTGAAATTAGTTGAAAGTCTTGAGTCTGAGATGCTATTGACTTTATGCATCAGTAACTAACACCAAAGACACCTGACCAAGCATACATTTTTGACAATCTGTGAGTGTGTCACTAAATCAATCAATATCACACTACCTCTCTGGGGTTGAGTTGTCTCTAACAGAATTCTACATTTTCATTTCTTTTTAACCTGCTCTGACTGTAGGAAATGGCCTACCTGTCGGTTCTGTAAGTGATTTTGCAGACAGTTTTTAGGATGTTATTTTAATTTTTTAAATAAACTTTAAATGTCTTGTTGTATCACAAACTCAAACCGACCTGATGTTCATTTCTCTTCAGTTCTGACCTCACCGCTGAGCAGCGCAACAAACCAAGGTCAGTACACTTTATTGTCTAGATAGAACAGTTAGCCCCCCGATCAAAAACGGCTTCAGTTAATAAAAACAACAACTTTAACTCAAAGCAGAAAAGCCGCTGATTAATTTGTTAATTTTTGAGCAGTTTATCATTGAGAAGCTAGAGGCCTCATTTATCAAAGCATGCATAGAACAAGTTGTCAATGTGTGTATAAACTGTTTGTACAAACAATACATGTTTTATTCATCAAACCTGCACATAAACCACAATACATCTCACTTACATCTGCTGGCTCGTACCCACTCATTCACATACAGAAACTGCCCCACAATACCAGACATGGTTAACCACATCCCTTTGAAACTCTGAGTAGCTTCAATGTAGAAATACTTGTTTAGGGTAAAAGTAGAAAACGAGAAATATAAAGATGAAAAACATTACACACGAGGTTGAGATTCTGCAGCGTCCCAGGAGTATAAATGATTGCAAGTGTAAAGAGATGAGATGATTGTCTCAGAGAATCAATGTCAATAATCAGAGTTTCCCTCTTACTTTGTCCTCTACACAAACTGTAGCCAAAGGCAGTGATTGTCCCATCAACTAGTTGTATATCTACTACTTCCTCTTCCTCCCTCCAGTCTCTCTGACTGTGAGTCCCAGCAGCTGTCAGATGTTTGAAGGACAGCCTGTCTCTCTGAGCTGTGAGGAGGACGACAGCTCTGCTGGATGGACTCTGAGGAGGAACACAACCAGAAAACCCAGAACTCAGTGTGGAGATGGCTGGGGAAGATATGTTGGTTCTTCCTGTAAAATCAGCTACGTGGTACCTAGCGACAGTGGAGTTTACTGGTGTGAGTCCAGAGAGGGAGCAACCAGTAACAGCATCACCATCACTGTCACTGGTAAGATCAGACTGTGGAGTCAGTATTGATGAAGCTGTGTGTGAATGGATGACATGCTGTAGTTTGTCTCTGTGTTGAGGTGGACCAGTGATCCTGCAGAGTCCTGTCCTCCCTGTGATGGAGGGAGAAGACCTCACTCTGACCTGTAAAACAAAGACGTCCTCCAACCTCCCAGCTGGTTTCTATAAAGATGGCTCCTTCATCAGGACTGAGCCTGCAGGTCACATGACCATCCACCATGTTTCCAGGTCTGATGAAGACCTCTACAAGTGTCTCATCAGCAGTGTTGGAGAGTCTCCATCCAGCTGGGTCTCTGTCACAGGTGAGGAGGTTACCTTTGATTTCAGGAGTTCATTCATCCAGATATTCACCTGACAGCTGATTCTCTCTACAGAGAAACCAAAGACCACAAGCCCTCCTTTGAGCTCTCTGCCGCCCCCGACCTCAGTGTGATTGGATGAGGACTATGATGTCACCAGAGAGCATTACTTCTGAAGTGATCTGAAAAGAAGCTGAAATCTCCGTAGATCAGAAACAGTTCCCCCGGCCATCTTGATATAATTATGATTTAAACATATTCAATATGAAATCATTGCTTGTTTGAATTACTCCTTTACTGCCAACCACAGCTACCTCTGTAATCCTGAATATTTTATATTATAACAATAAAGCTTTTTTTCTCTGTAGTTTTTCATGAAATTGATCAGCATTACTTTCTGTCTTTTACAGGGTTTGTATTTCAGTTTTCAGTTCAGTCAGTGTCTTTAACGTCAGCTCCCTATCACTGCTGAGAGTGGGATTGAGACGCTCATTGTAAAAATGTGTTTGGATGAAAGCATCATATCAGTTGAGTCAGACAGCCAGCAGGTGGCAGCACAGCACCTTCTCTTTCTTTACACATGCTCAGTTCAGCTCACAGTTCACTCTGTTGGCTCACTCTTTAAATTGTTTTTCATTTTAACTTTCTAATTAATTCATCACGTAATTACAGAGATCTGAAGAGTATTTGGATATACGTGCAGTTTGGTGTCCGAAATTAGCCCTAACCCTAACACCTGTTAAACAGCACAGGTGGTTTATCAGTTTCATAATTAATTAAGGACATTGTTTGGGGAATTTGCAAGATTAAACTGCACATATTGCCTACAGAGTATTTAAATATTATATTCATGTAAAGTTGGGTAAAAATGAACTCAGGTAAAAATAAAACTTAGGTCAGTCTGAAAGTACAAAACGATGTTTACTGTGTGTTCCAGTGATAAAATAAAGATCATTAACATGTCTAAACACACATGACATCACACCACAGAGTGTCCAAACTCTCTCTCACACACACACACACACACACACACACACACACACACACACACACACACACACACACACACACACACACACAGCAGTGTTTGTTCTTAG
Source organism: Perca fluviatilis (assembly GCF_010015445.1). Taxonomy (NCBI): domain Eukaryota; kingdom Metazoa; phylum Chordata; class Actinopteri; order Perciformes; family Percidae; genus Perca; species Perca fluviatilis. The sequence continues at coordinate 30,415,962 of NC_053125.1, read as the reverse complement.
TGCACACAGGAATACACACACACAATGCTACGTTTCCTAGCAACCTTCCTCTGAACAGTACCGTCCATCACAGAGAGCATGTTGTTGAACTCACCTGTCTGAACGTGAAGTGGAGGATCATACATCAGCATGTTAGCATTTATCATATTAGCCACAACTAGCATGCACCTGTTGGTGAAGTAACATGGCAGTAGGTGTCTTCTTCTTCTTCTTCTTGGTGCATTACCGCCACCATCTGGTGTGGAGGGTGGATCAGGATATCTAATGTAACAGGTGTAACAGTCTTTCACACAGGAAGACAGAAACAGACACAAAGCTGAAACAATACAAACTGTGAAACATATCTCAGAGAGAAATATTGTACTTTTTACTCCACTACATTCATCTGTTACAGCTTTAGTTACTAGTTACTTTACACATTAAGATTCCTGCACTCAAAACACATGTAGTTTATAAAACCTGATTTAAAAAAAAAAGTAAACTAGCCAACGATATAATGGCTACAAGAAGATGATGAGACCATTAAACACACAATTGTGTTGATCCTTAAACTTTCTACAATGTTTTAATACTTTAACTACATTTTCCTAACTTGTAACAGACTTTTTTTACAGTGTGGTATTAGTAATTTTATTACACTAATACAATGTACCATGTGAGTGAGCAACAATTCCTCTGTTCACAGTCAACCCTGTGATCAGATATGAACCTCTCCACGGTCCACGTGGCCCTCTGCTGGACTCAGAGTGTTCCTGATAACTGTTCACCTCCATGATCTTTCAAACAGCTGTCTACACTGTGCATGTGCAGCTGACAGCTACATGTTTCACTTTTACACTTAACTCTGCAATTTAACATGCAGCACGGTGCACTGTTATGCTAGTTGCTCAGAATATTTTCACCAAAACACAAATTACAACCTAAAAACATTAAGTGGAGCCAACTTAATAAGTCAGTAGACGCACATAACTTAATATACAAAACATTCTTCAGAATGACTATTCCCCTATTCACTGGCTTTGTTTTGCTTATGTGAAAGGAAGGATGTACTTTCTTGATCCTAGGGAGTCCTAGGGTGCTTTTTTTGTCTGTTTTACTGAACCCTGGGGTGTTTGCTTGGATAGTCCAGTTGGTTCGGGGCTGTGTGAAAGCTGTTCGAACTGTAATGTGGACGTACAACCAAACTGTGGTCCGCTTGAAAACGGGGGTCTCCGTTCACTTCCAAGTGCTCTACAGTTGGGTTCCCTTTATGTGAGAACGTGATCCGACCCAAATACAGGATGAGAACCAAAAACAGATTTACTAACCTGCAATTTTATCAATATCAATATCAGCTGCTTGGTAGAGGAGGTGGGGTTCTGGGACGCCAGACAACGCAGGCCCATCTCAAGCTGCTGGTTGAGTTGTTCTGATTGCTCATTTGTTTGAGTGTGGTATCCGACTGACGGCCCTTGGGACTACCAGGGAGTAATGGCACAATTGTATTGTCTGTATGGAGGCAGGGAAGTAGCTTTAGCCTTGTTAAAAACCTCTTTCAAATCTAGGTAACAGGAAGAAACATTATACAGGTCAGGGCAATCAGTCTCCATGTGCCCCATGACTTCACCTTTCCCCAATGAATTTGTGGGTTTGTGATCTCAGGTAACCCAAAATCAAGGGGTGTTGGGAGGACGTGAATACATGAAAGTCAGTGTCTCTGGATGTTACTTTTACCGGGGTGGTGTGTAAAATATCTGCCTGGATGATGTAGATTTTGTTTTCCGTGAATGGAAAGACTACTTGTTTAAGGTGATGATGTCTTTAATGAGTATAACTCTTTCTTTAGTGACACTGAGGTGAATATCTGGTTTGCGTTTACTTAGTGATGGAACAATCATAATATATAATATGATACTGTATATAATATACAGTAAGTTAAAAAATAAAATCTTATGAATGACAAAGAGATGATATAGTATAATTCTTTTTAACTATAAATATGTCCAAGTGTAAGAGGACAAATATGCAGTGTGTGTCTTTGTGTTTCTCGCTGCAGCTGTTACCTGGAGCACAGGCGTGGTGTGTGTGTGTATGTGTGTGTGTGTGTGTGTGTGTGTGTGTGTGTGTGTGTGTGTGTGTGTGTGTGATTAAATACCTGCTGTTTTGTACAACATTTAGCTCTTTGCAGAGATTCATATTAATCTTATCAACAGATTCTTAGGAAGTAGTATTCTCAATTCTTAAGTGATGTGTCAGCTAACATTAGTACTTCAATATAAAATCAAACAGGTGATCCCAGGCCGTTGAGCTCTAGCTACCTCAACCATCCCAAATATAAACCACCTGACCAAGTCGAGCTGTCCTGAGTTGAAAGCATACTTTACGGCTTTATTATCGAGTTAATAGGCGTGCGTGTTCCTGTCGGCCGCTGTCCATTTCCTAAGGTTCTGAAATGCAAACATTTTTGACTACTTTTTTTAAAGTGCGTGCGCCCGTGAGCACCCACGGAGGAAAACATAAATCGGCGCCTATGCCTTGGCTAACTCACATTTACTGGGCTGGGCGAACCCGTTCATTATCCTTTGCTGTAAAATACAGAAGCCAAACAATCTTTATTAAATCAATATATTCGATCAAGTAATAACTTGATCGAATATATTGATATATATTTGACTTTTTAGTAAGTAGCCATGTAATATACAAGATAATGGAGAGCAATCCGGTCATCCCTGGTCATGACCAGATCCCTCTACATTATCCCTTGGATACTTCATATACTTACATGTAAAACAGCTCCTACATTATTCATAAACTTTAAAAAAAACCTGAAACTGTCTGTGTTTTAAGCATAATCATCAAAACAACAAAGGTCAGAAATAAAGTCTACATAAATCTTTTCAGGATAAAAACTGATATTTACCAGGAGCTGCTTCAGACAGAATGAGCAACAGGAGCAGAAATGGATCCATGAGAGCTGAGAGAGTCTTGATCCGTTGATCCGTTGCCGTGTCTGTGAGTTTCAGTTTGAGTTCAATCAAATGTTGTTTAAAAGTGGATGGATCTACCAGCGCGGGTTACATCAGTACTTGGCAACACTCTGTGGTGGAAAGTCTGGAAACCCCCCGTTCACTTCCTCTCAACTAAACCGCGGCCATCTACAGGAAGATACAGCTGGTTTATCTGAAAATCATGAAGTAATTTTTTAATGAATCTCTGACCGATTTAAATAAAAATTGTGAATATTTGTGAAAAAATGTCTTTCAGGCATTAAAACAGTGTTGGCATCATATTATTTACAATCAGGTGTCAGTCATTTTTCATCTAAACATCTTCATTTAGTTTTTCTTCTCTCTTCATGTTATGGAAACCACAACACTGCGAGTTGACACTTTTTTTAACAAGTTTTTGTCACCTTTGGCGATGTTTTTGAATTGTGTTTTTGTAGCTTTTCCAACATTTGTCACTTTTTTTCTGAAATAGAAAGTTTTTGTAAATGGGTCTAATTTTACTGCGAGGACAACAGGAGGATTAACAAAACAATGTGTTATAATGTAATTTAAATTACGTTTATTGACCATGAAATAAGAAAAAAATGTTGAAAAAAGTGACAACAGGTTTTTAGAAAGAGTCAAAAGCATCGCAAAAAGCAAAAAAAGGTTGCGTGAATGTATCTGCTTCATGGCAACAAAACGAACACTGCCAGACACAGAGGAAGGAGGAGGGTTTACTTGAATAAAAAATAGCTAAAAACCATCTCTGTGCTCTTCTCTGGAAAAGAAGAAACATACAAGCATGGCCACATTAAATGTTGACGTCAGAGCAGGTGATGAACTGTTTACAAAAAAGTCATACAGGAATGTTGCAAAAAAGTAAAGGTCATTCCTGCTGATATGATATGTAGGAATCATTTAGGAATTTTGAAGGAACCATACAGGAATTCAGCATAATAATAATGAATTTAAAATAGGTTTATTGACCATAAGAAAAAAAATTGCTGCAGGGAAACTAAACATAGTGTGTTCAGAGGAAATCACAAAACAGTCACAGAGGAAGGAGGAGCGTTCATGTGATGCTATGACTATGAAGTGAAGAAAGTGTAGACATCATTTCACCAACTGTTAGGATGGAGGACACATCTCTACTGCAGCTACTCCGTAAGTAAACTCTTTGAGTGTTTCTAAAAACATCAGCTGAAAGAAATACAAAATTAAATGTTGTTGTTTGGCTAAAAATGCTTCTGAATGTACATATAACAAGTTTGAGGGGAAATGTTGCAAGTCATTATGAAATGTTGTGCAGATGATGTTACAGACAGTTTTTGTGTTATTTCCATGCATTATTTAAACTTTAAATGTCTTGTTGTATGACAAACTCAAACAAACCTGAGGTCCATTTCTCTTCAGTTCTGACCTCACTGCTGAGCAGCACAACAAACCAAGGTCAGTATAAACTCTGAGAACACTTTATATTAAAGTACACAGGGTTAAACATAGTCAAACAGGGACAGGTTGATTTTGTCTGACTTCATTAGTTCAATAAAATGTTTTCAAATGAGCATTTTGTTCATTTCCTGAAAATCAACGAGTTTGAACATACATGGTTTATGCCCGGCAGAGATGATATGTTCCCCTTTCTATAGTTAGATAATTAGAAATAATCTACTTAAAGTTTGTCACGTACTAAACCACACAGCTTCCCTTTTTTAAAGTTCCCTCTTCAAACTTAAATCTCGTGCTGTCTTCTGAGTGCATTTGAAAATCTCACTGCACGCAATTGGATAACACTACGACCAATCACAACAATATGGGTCGACGTATGCTTAACTAACAGAGGAGCTAACTGGTAGATTAAACTCTTAGCTACCAGAGGAGCTAACTGGTAGATTAATCTCTTAGCTACCAGAGGAGCTAACTGGTAGATTAATCTCTTAACTACCAGAGGAGCTAACTGGTAGATTAAACTCTTAACTACCAGCTGAGCTAACTGGTAGATTAAACTCTTAGCCACCAGAGGAGCTAACTGGTAGATTAATCTCTTAGCTACCAGAGGAGCTAACTGGTAGATTAATCTCTTAGCTACCAGAGGAGCTAAGTGGTAGATTAAACTCTTAGCTACCAGATGAGCTAAGTGTTAGATTAAACTAACTGGTAGATTAAACTCTTAGCTAGGTCATAGTTAATGAGCATCATTACTGAATGGACTCGCTCAGAACTCTGGATTTCCAGGGTTTTGACAAAATGGTTTTGATTTAGGGGATAATCATTACTGTCAAAGTTTAGTCCAGATATATGTACACTGTAAAATGTTACAGACCCATTTAGTTATGTCCACTTATTTCTTATTTTTAACTGAACAAGCTTATACAAGTTGTGGATTTTGAACTCAACTTTATGAGTTTTTGAAAGTTAAACTTGCATTTATTCATTGGGTTGACTATTTAAAAAAATGTATGTGTTGATTGAACTTGGGTATGTAAGTTATCAGTTGAAAAAAAAAGAGCTGCCTTTCAAGTTCAAAATAGTCTTCTTCCACGGCAAATGGACACACACAGACACACACACACACACACAAACACACACTGAACACACACATACACATTTGAGCAAGCTGTGGTCATGGCCGGGGGATGTGCTGCTGCTACCGGGTGTGGGGCTCTCCGTGTCCCACTGTTGCTCCAACTGCAGGTCGAGGTCGGCAGCGAAGCTTTCTAGCGATAATATGTTGCTACGCTGGCCGATCCCCGCTGGTGAGGGTCCATCTGCGGCTGCATGACCTGGAGCTCACCGCCAGTGTTTAAGTTTGACTGTTAAAAAGTGTTAAGATAATTAAAAGGTTTATTATTATTTACAAGCAGGCTGGTTGGATAGTTAGCTAACGCTGGCTCGCTATTCCACCTAGCTTCCATGCTACATCGTTAAATAAGCCGGACAGAGTTGTCCATCTGGCGATAGAAACCCTGCTTTCCCCGTCGTGTTGGCTCAGAGCTCCACAGCTTAAGTCCACAGGTACTGATTAGTTTTGCACCACATGTATCGCAAGAAGTATTGCAAAAGTCGAGGCGCAGATTCGCCACTTTGTGATGCGAGAGAGCACATACAGATTCGAGAGGCTGTAATCACTGAGTTGTGCTTGTGATGGAAAATGAACCTGAAGCCTGAAATGTTGCATTACAAGTTTGCAACTGTCACTGTGTTCATGCAAATATCAATCGACACATTTGTGAATATTTTTTCTGCGACTTCACATTCAGAATACAGGTGTGTGAATATTTTCTACAAGTGCAAATTTCAATTTACAAGTTCAGATTTTTTTTACAAGTTCTCGTGTTTTTTTCTTTTTGTGACTTCAAATTCAGATCACGTGTGTAAATATTTTTTACAAGTGCAAATTTTAGTTTTACAAGTGCAAATTTTAGTTTTACAAGTGCAAATTATAACATATAAGTTCAGATTTTTTTTTCTGTAGGTTCTCACATCGTATTCTACAAGCTCTCACGTTTTGCACCATATTTACCTTCATATACACACCCAGTCATTCTAATTACAGATGGACAAAAGCAAATTAGCGAACTAGCATGCTACGCTAACTAGCCGGCTAAGCTAAATAGCATGACCTTAGCACTCTCTGTACATTGCACGAGATAATAAGCATTTCAAACAGTATACATAGCAATCGCTACATTCTACCGACGTATTTATACATCATCATATCAACATGGCATGTAAATGAAATATTATTAAAAGAAACAATTAAAATGTCCTTATGACTGGGTACGATCCGACATACCACGAGCACACTCCTCGTGCACTGGCACTGCTAAATCACGTACAAGGGCATATATCTACAGAGGAGACGCCCACTGACCAACCACAATACAGAATGTCAATAAAACCTCTTGGTATTGGATGATTAAACCCTGGCAAGTGGAATCACTAAATAACTCTGTTACACAAGGGAGGGGGGACTCGAAATGTTTCTAAGCTTAAAAACCATTTTTGGGGGTTTGTATTGTTTTACAATTTACACAGATATTTTAAGTATACATCATTATGTTATTTACAATACACAGCGTTGTTTTAATGATATTTGTAGGGGGGACAACCCTTAGATGGGCGGGGGGTCCCGACCCCCCTGACCCCCTGGGATTTACGCCCTTGCAGTGAGTGTCTGTATGTAAATGTGTGTGTGTTTGTGTGTGTATTTCTGTGTGTGCATCTGTGTGTGTTCAGTGTGTGCATGTGTTTGTGTATGTGTGTGTCTGTGTATGTGTGTGTTCAGTGTGTGTGTGTGTATGTGTGTATCTGTGTATGTGTGTGTTCAGTGTGTGTATATGTGTGTGTATGTGTGTGTGTCTGTGTGTGTGTTTGTGTGTGTGTGTCTGTATATGTGTGTGTGTCTGTGTGTGTGATCAGTGTGTGTGATCTGTGTGTGTGTGTCTGTGTGTGTGTCTGTGTGTGTTCAGTGTGTGTGTTTGTGTGTGTGTGTCCGTGTGTGTCTGTGTGTGTCTTTATGTGTATGTGTGTCTGTGTGTGTATATGTGTGTGTGTGTCTGTATTTGAGTGTGTGTGTTCATTGTGTGTGTGTGTGTGTGTGTGTGTGTGTGTGTGTGTGTGTGTTCTGTGTGTGTGTGTTTGTTCAGTGTGTTTGTGTGTGTGGTTTTCTTTTTCTGGGTCAAAAAACTTTTTTTCAACACTTTTGTTACTCATCTTCACATAATTTAGGAAACAAGTTTGGGTTTCAAAAGCCCTATTCGCACGGGATAAGTATTACCAGGGGACCTCTTGTAGTTTAGAAATTACCCCCACACGGCTGCGTTTCGTGTGGCGCATTCACACGGGATAACTGAAGTCTGTGTTTTACTCAAATTTACAGACATTATCCCCCGGAAATGATGTCAAAACTTTTCATTTATAATTGACAACGCAGCCAATTAGACCCCAAATCACAGAGATGCCGATTCGCACGGGACTAATATTATCACAGGACCTCCGTTTTCAGCGAAATATGGTAGGTCATTTGCGGGGGAATTATTACTTTACAAATTACAGACGTGACCGATTCGCACGGGATTAAGATCACAGACAACCTCTGCAATTATTACAAATGACTGGAGGTCACCAGGTAATACTTATCCCGTGCGAATAGGGCTATAGTTTTAATCTATTAATTTGTGAACACTAAACTTAAAAAGCTTAAAAGCTAAACTTTCTTCTCGGGGTCATTTAGTGTTTTCTAAACCCTCCTCCCTCCAGCCTCTCTGACTGTGAGTCCCAGCAGCTCTCAGCTGTTTGAAGGACAGTTTGTCTCTCTGAGCTGTGAGGATGACGACAGCTCTGCTGGATGGACCCTGAGGAGGAACACGAGTGATGAAACCAGGACTCATTGTGAAGATGGCTGGGGAATATATGTTGGTTCTATCTGTATCACCTTCATGGACTCTTTGGACAGTGGAGTTTACTGGTGTGAGTCCAGAGAGGGAGCAACCAGTAACATCATCACCATCACTGTCACTGGTAAGATCAGACTGTGGAGTCAGTATTGATGAAGCTGTGTGTGAATGGATGACATGCTGTAGTTTGTCTCTGTGTTGAGGTGGACCAGTGATCCTGCAGAGTCCTGTCCTCCCTGTGATGGAGGGAGAAGACCTCACTCTGACCTGTAGAACAAAGACGTCCTCCAACCTCCCAGCTGGTTTCTATAAAGATGGCTCCTTCATCAGGACTGAGCCTGCAGGTCACATGACCATCCACCATGTTAACAGGTCTGATGAAGGCCTCTACAAGTGCAGCATCAGCAGTGTTGGAGAGTCTCCACCCAGCTGGGTCTCTGTCACAGGTGAGGAGGTTACCTTTGATTTCAGGAATTCATTCATCCAGATATTCAAATGGTTAACGTCAGAGCTTATTGGACGGAGCTGCAGCGTGTTAGAAAAGCAGATTAAACTGGTGTTAAAGCTGGAAGACGCTGAGAGTATTTAGTGTGGACTCCATCTTCTCTGAGCTCACAGTTGTTCTGTCTGTCTGCAGTAAAAGCTCAAACTAACCTGAGGTCCATTTCTCTTCAGTTCTGACCTCACTGCTGAGCGGCACAACAAACCAAGGTCAGTATAAACTCTGAGAACACTTTATATTAAACTACACAGGGGTACAAATATTCAAACAGGGACGGGGTGATTTTGTCTGACTTCATTAGCTCAATAAAATGTTTTCAAATGAGCATTTTGTTAATTTCCTGAAAAGCAACGTTTTTGAACATACAAGGTTTACGCCCAGTAGAGATGATATGTTCCCCTTTCTTTAGATTCGATTCTTAGAACTAATTTACTTGAAGTTTGTGATGTAGTGTGTTGTCTTCTCGTCGACCATGCCACTTCTTTTCCTCTCCGGTAAAAATAGAAAATGAACCCTATTTACAGTTTTTTCCAACTGCTTACACACAAAATCTTTTCATGTCACACGATTTTTGAAACCTCTCACTCAAAGTGCAAAACTACACAGCAAAACTCCAAAACCATAAGCTATTTCTCAGCCTTTCACTCAGTTTTCAATTGCATAAAACACTTTTTTCAAAACATTACACACAATTCTCTACCTAAGACACAAAAATCTAACAGGAACTGACTTGCTATCCATTTCTAAACACAACCAATCAAAATGCTACACTTATTTACCAGGGCACACACACACTCCTCACATTTGCAAACACATTATGTCATAACTGTCTCTCTAGAACATTGTAAATGTAGATATAAACCTATGAAAGACAAAAGAGCTTTAGATTTAGAACAACAGTGTGTACATGGTATATCCAAAAATTTACTATTATGAAAAAAGTGTTTGCCATTTGATGCAAATGATTCATTTTGAGATGTGTTTATGGTATTTTGAATGCAATGTTTCATTTTGAAGGAGATGTGAGACATTTAGCATTTTGTGTGTGCAGTTTTAGGAATTGTGTGTAGAGTTTTGAAAAAAGGAGACATAGTTTTGAAAACGTGTGTAAGCAGTTGGAAAAAACTGTAAGATAGAGATGAGAGCCTGGAAGTCCAAACCCAAATCTGAAAGGATTAAGGTTCTGGCATCGAGTAATGAAAGTCGCCCATCACCAAGCATGCATTTAAAAATCTCACTGCACACAATTGGATAACACTACGACTAATCACAACAATACACGGGGTGACGTATCCAGAGTTTAGCTACCAGAGGAGCAAACTGGTGGATTAAACTCTTAGCTACCAGAGGAGTCAGCACACATGTAGCCTAGCATCATTTACTCCTCACTCCTGTTATGCGTCTTTTGTTGTTAATGTATTAATAAACCCCTGGACTGAGCAATGTCCAAAACTTTGTGCACATTCAAAATACAGTATATCTGTGTTCTCTGTATTTTGGAGGAGTCATGATTTTGAGAAAAATAAAGATATAATATGCTATTACAACAATAAAGTCACTATATTTCAGAAACTATATTACCTGCACCATAGATTGCTGTAGATCTCAGACCGTCTGACAGACACAGGGCCCCGTTTGGGTGTCTGAATGAGACAAATAGTTTAGCTAGAGAAGTGGCTGTACGCTGCTCTACATTGGAGGTGGAAAACCGAATCTACTGCAGAAATACACGGAGCACAAACGCAACACACCTACGGCAGCGTGGCCACAGCTGAGCGCATCCATTATAACCTGCGCTGCATTTTAATTCAATTCAATTTCAATTTATTTATAGTATCAAATCATAACACGAGTTATCTCGAGACACTTTACAGATAGAATAGGTCTAGACCACACTCTATAATTTACAAAGCCCCAACAATTCAAACAATTACAGTAATTCCCTCAAGAGCAAGCAGTGCGACAGTGGCGAGGAAAAACTCCCTCTTGGGAAGAAACCTCGGACAGACCCAGGCTCTTGGTAGGCGGTGTCTGACGGGCCGGTTGGGGATATGATGAACAGTGGCGATAATAGTCACATTAATAATGGAACAGTGACTTCATATGGTAGTCGTAGTAGTTCATGTCATATCAGGGCGTTGCAGGGCGTTACAGGATGTAGCGTGGCCCAGCAGAGCATGGATGGACGTAGCAGGAAGCTGCAGGGTTCAGCAGGAAGCAGCATGACATTGCAGGGCACCGCTGAGCTCAGCAGGGAGTGCAGCAGGACCATGGCGACAGCTGCAACCAAGATCTTGGTGCCAGCGTTCTCCAAGGAAAGACGCTGGGGGAAAAAAGCATAAGGACTCCGGGGAGTAAACTCCCCAGAAGCTAGGATTAGTAACAAGCATTTCTGGGACGGGATGCACACAAATGGTAATAGAAAGGGAGAGGAGAGAGCAGCTCAATGTGTCAAAGGAAGGAAGTCCCCCGGCAGTCTAAAACTATAACAGCGTAACTAAGAGAGACAGGTCATAAGGTCATAAGGAGAGGTGGCTTGTTCGGGCTTGGAACTCTCCACTGCTGGTTGGGGCTGTGCTGGCCTGCCTCCCTCTACTTTGTTATATATTATTAATCTAACAATTACGAAGAGAAGCAGGTGGGCCAGTTAGGTGAACACTGCAACTCCTCACTCCCTAACTATGAGCTTTATCAAATAGGAGAGTTTTAAGTTCATTCTTGAATGTGGTGACAGTTTCTGCCCCCCGAACCCAGATTGGGAGCTGGTTCCATAGGAGAGGAGCCTGATAACTGAAGGCTCTAGCTCCCAGTCTACTTTTAGAGACTCTAGGTACCACAAGTAACTCTGCATTCTGGGAGCGCAGTGCTCTAGTGGGACAACGACGAGGTGTCCATTGTCAGGTATTAATGGACGACAGCGAGGCGTGAACCGTCCGACTACCTGACAATGGACACCTCGAAGGGCATTAACCCGCTTATACCATGGTCATTTGCCAAATAACACATTTTTAAAACATTAGTTCATATTTTAATTAGTTTTACAATCGAAATCTAAAGTTTATCCAAACAATAACTCTGTTTCCCTGGTTACGCCTGACGGTTTGACTAATACCTGGAACAATCATTCCCATCCATCAGGTTCTTATTCAATGCAAACGTTGTTCTCTCCACCAGGAATTAGGAAGAACCTTAGATACGACTTGCCTCCCTTAGCAACCGGAGATATTTATATATTCCGCTCAGCTGATAGAACCCTTCAGTTTAGCTACGAGCCAGAAAGCTAACGCTATGCTAGCAAGATCCAGAGTCAATAACATTGTGTACAGTTGGCAATCAGTAAAAATAATTTGTTGTTGTCCCCAAAACAATATAACGACTTTTACGAAGAATTTGATCTGCGATGTGTAACGTTACTGTCGGCTGCAGCGGCAGCGACCTGAACAATGAACGGGATGTGAGATAACGTTATTCGCTGTGAAACAAAGTCAGTCCAGAGGGCCAGTATAACTTACTTCTTGCAGCCTGTGTGTTTTAGCGCCATCCTGTGGTGTTCAGAGGACGAGTTGGAAATAATAAATCCATATTTCCTTTTTGATTTAATATAGCACATTCATATAGAACAGTAAACAGTCAGTTTCACCGAACTCCTTTAGTAGGTGTCCTACATCACTTTTTAATGGACACCCTGCAGCCAATCAGAATCGAGTATTCACCCAGACCATGGTATAACAAGAAATAACAGATCGCATTCTACATTAGAATTCAACCAAGCCATGTCATAAAAGAATGCTAACACATAGCTACTAGCATTAGCTCTTGGTGGGCTGTGGTATAAACATCGAGTATAAACACAGCCGTACATTTGCGTGGGATGTAGCTAGAATTGTCGGCATTTTACAGTCACAAACTCCACCAGCAGTTAGCAGTTAGTTGGATACAAAACACAGCACAGCAGTCTCTGAACTCACGTTGGGAGTTTCGTTGAAGTTGGATGTAGTCCAGTTTGTTTAATGAGCGGACACTTGCAAGCAGGATTGGTGTAACAGGTGGCCGGCTAGCGTTAGCTTTTCACCGGCACACTCATTCAACGCTCCCCACTGATGAGGTCGCTTTACCGGCCAGAGGCATCGAGCACCACCGCTGGTCTCCGTGCAGGGGGACATTCAAAAATACTACCAGGTTTCTACTGATACAAAGCTTAATGCTAATCGGTGAAGTTTCCCGTTAAGGGACTTATTTGAGCAACCTGACAGTAGGGAATTACAATAGTCCAGCCTGGAAGTAACGAATGCATGGATTAGTTTTTCAGCATCGTTTTGAGACAGGATATTCCTAATTTTGGCAATATTACGAAGATGAAAAAAGGCTGTTCTTGAGGTTTGTGTTAGACGGGCGTTAAAGGATATATCCTGATCAAAAATAACCCCTAGATTTCTGACAGTAGTTCTGGAGGCCAGGGCAATACCATCCAGAGTAACTAAGTCTTTAGATAATGAGGTTCGGAGGTGTTTAGGGCCCAGCACAATAACTTCAGTTTTGTTAGAGTTTAACATCAGAAAATTATAGGTCATCCAGGATTTTATATCTTTAATGCACGCTTGACGTTTAGCTAACTGACTGGTTTCATCTGGTTTGATTGACAAGTATAATTGGGTGTCATCCGCATAACAGTGAAAGTTAATTGAGTGTTTCCTAATAATATTACCAAGAGGAAGCATATATAAGGAGAATAAAATTGGACCAAGCACTGAGCCTTGTGGAACGCCATGGCTAACTTTAGCGTACTTGGAGGATTCATCATTCACATTAACAAATTGAGATTGATCAGAGAAATAGGACTTAAACCAGCTTACAGCGATTCCTTTAATGATAAAATAGGTGTTCCAATCTCTGTAACAGGATGGTATGGTCAATAGTGTCAAATGCAGCACTAAGATCTAGTAGAACGAGTACGGAGACAAGTCCTTTGTCTGAAGCAGTTAGAATGTTGTTAGTAATTTTCACCAGTGCCATCTCTGTGCTATGATGCTTTCTAAATCCTGATTAAAAGTCATCAAATAAACTATTGCTATGTAGAAAATCACATAACTGATTAGCAACTACCTTCTCAAGGATCTTGGATAAAAAGGGAAGGTTAGATATAGGTCTATAGTTTGCTAAGACCTCAAGATCGAGGGTGTTTCTTTTTAGAAGAGGTTTTATCAGAGCTACTTTAAATGACTGCAGTACATAACCTGTTAATAAAGACATATTGATCATATCTAGTAATGAAGTGTTAACTACGGTAACGCTTCTTTGAGGAGCCTCGTTGGGATGGGGTCTAAGAGACAGGTAGATGGCTTAGCTGAGGATATCTTTAACATGAATTGTTGAAGGTCTATAGGATAAAAGCAGTCTAAGTATATGTCGAGACTAGTCGTTCTTTCTAGCGTTCCTGCGTTTAAAGGTGAACCGTTAGAAGTTGAGGGCAAAAGGTGATAGATTTTTATCTCTAATTGTTATAATTGTATCATTAAAGAAGCTCATGAAGTCATCACTACTCAGAGCTAGAGGAATAGATGGCTCAGTAGAGCTGTGACTATCTGTCAGCCTGGCTACAGTGCTGAAAAGAAACCTTGGGTTGTTCTTATTTTCTTCTATTAATGATGAGTAGTAATCTGATCTGGCCTTTCTTAGGGCCTTCCTATAGGTTTTGAGACTTTCTTGCCAATCCAAACGAGATTCTTCCAATTTGGTGGAACGCCATTTACTTTCGAGGTTTCGCGAGATTTGTTTTAATTTGCAAGTTTGGGAGTTATGCCAAGGTGCCAGTTTCCTTTGCATCATCATCTTCTATTTGAGGGGAGCAACAGAGTCTAAAGTCGTCCGTAGGCATGTCGTAACACCGTCTACAAATGTATCAATTTGAGAGGGACTAAGGTTTACATAAATGTCCTCTGTTATGTTAAGGCATGACATAGTATAGTCAAATACTATTGGAATATCTTCCTTAAATTTAGCTATAGCACTGTCAGATAGGCATCTAGTGTAGAAGTTTTTATCTAATTTAGTATAGTCAGGTATTAAGAATTCAAAAGTAATTAAAGAATGATCTGATAATACCGAATTCTGCGGAAATATTATTAAATCCTCAATTTCAATACCATATGCCAACACAAGGTCGAGGGTGTGGTTAAAACAGTGCATCACCTTGTGCTCACTCTGACTGAAACCAATTGAATCCAATAATGAGTTGAAAGCAGTACTAAGGCTATCATTGTCAACATCCACATGGATATTAAAATCACCTACAATAAGTACTTTGTCTGATTTAAGGACTCAAAGATGGCTGCAACTCCCCCTCCTCGGCCTGAGCCTCTAGGAATTGGAGTATTAATATGACTGGGAGGAGTTGCTTCATTTAGACTAACATATTCTTCATGGCCCAGCCAGGTTTCAGTAAGGCAGAATAGATCAATGTGGTTATCTGATATCAAATCGTTTACCGATACTGCTTTAGAAGACAGAGATCTAATATTTAATAGTCCACATCTAATTTTCCTATTTTGTTCTATCGTTGCAGTCATTTTAATTCCAATTAGGTTGTTAAGTATAGCGCATCTTTTGTTTAACTTTGATTGAACCGATCTGAGCCGGGGGAAAGACACGTGCTTATTAGACTATGAGTGGGCAACTGCTCCAACGGAAGCACAGAGGGGAGCATTGCACTGCACCTCTGATTACTAATATCAAACTTGGGTTGTCATGGTTTATGACCGATAATAGACTCGGTCAGATTTTTTGAAATGAGAGCGGCTCCGTCCCAGGTGGGATGAATGCCGTCTCTCCTAATTTTACAGAGAGAGTGGACACTAAGCAACGCACAGGTCTGCGTGTTTGAGTCTGAACTGTAGACTGGAAACATCACGTCACAGGAACTTCAAACTATATCAGTAGTATTGCGCTCCTGAACTTTGTGTTGATGGCATCAATGTATTAGACTGATTTGGCTATGACTCCTCCGAAAACTTCACCTGGCTTTCACAGCTTTCCTCACGTAGAGACGGTTGATAGGTGATAGCAACAAATACAGCATGGTCGGATCCGCACGTAGCTGCCCGTTCTATTCGCCTCGGAAGAATAGACTGGACAAAGTTACATTCTGGGCTACACTCAAAATATTTGGTACCGGGTGCTCGTGGATTTTTATTGGGATGATTATCACAGATGCCTGAATATTCTCCGGACGGCAGCTAGCAGCTAACGGCTAACAGCTATCTGGCTGTACACACTCACCGGAGGGCAGCTAACAGCTACTACCGCACTACTGTTTTTTTTAGGGGGGAATACACTTCAAGACGTGACATGACCTGTCCTCTGGAGGACATAGCCACACCACCACCGCTCCGTGGATTGTTATTGGGATGAATATCACAGAAGCCTGTCTGAATACGCTCACCAAACGGCAGCTAGCAGCTAACGACTATCAGCTAGCAGGGCAAGCTAGCTACTGGCAGGATCGAGACAGGGACTAGGGTAGGTGAATTTAAACAATGTCTGAGTTGAAAACGCATCTTGTTGACATGTAAGGGCCCTGTTCATGTGGCACAGACATATTAATTAGGGCCCGAGCGCCGACAGCGGCGAAGGCCCTATTGAAACTGAAGGAATTATTATTATTCTTTCTTTCTTTCTTTCTTCTATTATTTTCCCGTCAAATGAATTGGCTTTTTGAGGGGCTTAATATATTTAAAAACTCACCAAATTTGGCGGTCGCATCAAGTCTGGTGAACATTTACGTATTTTAAGGGTTTCGGGAATAGGCGCACAAAAATTGCTCGCTAGCGCCCCCTAGAAAGTTAAGAAAATTGAGCCTCCCGCAGTGCGTTTACGTAAGACTCACGAAACTTGGTACACATATGTAACATGTCAAGATGTACAAAAACGTCATTACAGCCATACCCTAAACCCAACAGGAAGTCCGCCATTTTGACCTCAAAGTTCGAAATTAGTGCGATTTTGGCCATTTCCACATGTCGTACTTTAACGAACTCCTCCTAGAGATTTCATCCGATCAACTTCAAACTCGGTCTGTGCCATCTTAAGATGTTAAAGATGAAAAGTTGTTAAAAGAAAATTCGTCATCTTTTCGGCATGGCCGTGGCGGCGGGGCGCATTTTGTGCGTTTCGCGAAACAGGAAGTGGGTGTAACTCGAGTGTACGTTGTCCGATTACCTCGAAACTTTTCACGATTCATAAGAGTCCAACCCTGAGGACAAATAACGGCAGATATTTACTTAAAGTCCTAGCGCCCCCTGGTGGCAACAGGAAGTAGGCCTAAAAGTCAAGGTGCTATACTTTTACGAACTCCTCCTAGAGATTTCATCCGATGGACTTCAAACTTGGTCTGTACCATCCCAACACCTTATCGATGAAAAGTTATTAAAAGAAAAACTTTTCGTCAGACGGTGTGGGCGTGGCGTGGCGGCCATTTTGAGTGTTTAGCGAGGAACAAAGAAGTTGTTGTAACTTGAGTGTACCTTGTCGTATCTGCCCGAAATTTGTCACGATGGACAAGGGTCCGGGCCTGAGGACACCTACAGGCCAAAATTGACTTTTGGTCATAGCGACCCCCCGTGGCCACAGGAAATCTGCCTTATATGACAAACATCATCCGATTTACATGAAACTTAGAATGTGTGGTCTACATGTGATACTAAGCCGCCCCCTATAATAGGACCACGCCCACTTACTCAGGCCACGCCCCCTTTCATAACATTTGAACCGTTTAAGGTAGAGTCTTGTGTGAGGGGTCATTGAACTCAGCAGAGAGTTCCTTCTTTATTGGTGATGGTTTGGCCCGCCCCCTATGCATAAGCCACGCCCCCTTTCATAACATTTGAACCGTTTAAGGTATACCCTTGTGTGAGGTATCATTGATCTCAGCAGAGACTTCCTTCTTCATTGGTGAGGGTTTGGCCCGCCCCCTATGTTCAAGCCACGCCCCCTTTTATTACTAATGGCCCGATTGATATAAACACTTGTGTGAGGTATCATTGATCTCAGCAGAGACTTCCTTCTTCATCGGTGATGGTTTGGCCCATCCCCTATGTTTAAGCCACGCCCCCTTTCATACATGCTGACCCATTTAAGGTAGAGTCTTGTGTGAGGTATCATTCATCTCAGCAGAGGCTTCATTTTTAATTGGTGATGGTTGGACCCGCCCCCTATACTTTAGCCACGCCCCCTTTCACAGCGAATGAACCGTATGACGTAGAGTCTTGTGTGAGCTATCGTTGAACATGGCGGGGAGTTCCCTTTTCATTGGTGACGGTTTGCGGCGTCTGAGTGCCGCGCAAATGCACGGTCGCAAGGAGCGGCGTCCGTCGGCAACCCCGACGCGCGCAGAGGCGCGAGGGCCCGTCCATCGCTGCTCGCAGCTTTAATTGCATTTTGTGTCTGTTAAGAGGCACAAAGGCACTCTAAAACTTGCCCCGAGCACTGCCGTTTTAGCTCAGGGGACGCTTGTAGTACGTAGTTGCAGCTTTTCCGTGTTACCTGCACTGATTCGGGTCGGGGTTTTTTCTATCGAAAGTACTTGCCTAGCTATAGCGATCAAGATTAACGTAAAAATTGGCCGGAATTCTCCTTTAACACAATTGACAAAACCACACTCCCAAACTGCAAAATACCTCATATATCCTGCAAAATGAAGCACTGCAACCAAAACTACATATAACATTATCAAAATCAAACTTTTGCACCACATGGAAAAAATAAAAAAAAATAAAATAAAATAGTTAAAATTGTAGAAAATTCGTCAGATTTTTCACATGCACAGACCTTATCATGGTCATTCTATTTCTGTGGGTGATTTTTATTTTTATTCTTATGTATGTGTGATATATGTGTGTATATGTGTTTGTTGTGTTACAGTAAGGTTGTCTAAGCTACTGGATCCTAAAATTTCTTTCGGGATGAATAAAGTATCTATCTATCAATCTATCTATCTATCTATCTAAATATTTGCAGATACACACACATGCTGTTGAAACATTTATGTTTTTATTTTTCACCAAACAAGTCAGTGCAACATATGCACAGCAGATATATTTACATTGGACTGAACAGAAATATGTTCACAACAAACAATAAACTGAAAAATGAAAATTGCAGACAAAATATATATATATATAAAAAAAAGAGGTGGTCACATGTGGTCTTTTTATAGTGCTTACTTCCTGATACTTCCTGATTTACTTACCTGAAGTGGTAACAATTAAGCATTGAGGTGTTTGGCCAGGCGGCGCATATGTTGGCCAATAAGCTCATGTAGTGTCATTTTGAATGACAGTGTTTTGAAATGGTAAACATGTGACTTTATGTCAGATTGTTGTGTCTTATGCAGAGAACCATGCTCAGTGCATTTAAAAAGTTTCAAATTTCAAATTGCAAAATGTGTGTAAAGCAGAAAATGTGTTTAGAGTTTTGGAGACTTGAGAAGAGGTTTTGCTCTCTGTGTGTCAGTTTAAATAATTGTGCTATGCATGTCATTTTAGTGTGTTAGCAACTGGAAAAACATTTAAATAGCACCCTCGTGAATTAGCCTACTGTTGCTAATGTGCATTCATAAATCCTACATAACATTGTCATCAGACTTACTTATTCATGCACGCACACAGTAGTATCCACAAAGTTAGTCCAATGAGGGGATAAAGGAAAGTGTGATAGCGTTCCACGTTAACGTTTTGTTCTCTCTCGCTCGAGACAGCTGTGTCCAACCCGAGGCACAGAGCATGGTTACCAGGGTAGCCGCATGCTGATACGTTACTAGTCCAGGTAGTGTTTGTCTGACAGGGTGGGGGGCGTGGCATCACGATGGTGAGGATGATATGGTCCATTGGCACAACCCTATGTGTGTGTGTGTCTAGGTGTGTCTGTCTGCATGTGTGTCTGTGTGTGTGTGTATGTCTCTTTATGTGTGTGTCTGTGTGTGATCAGTGTGTGTGTGTGTTTGTGTGTGTGTGTCTAGGTGTGTCTGTCTGCGTGCGTGTCTGTGTGTGTGTGTGTGTGTGTGTCTCTTTATGTGTGTGTCTGTGTGTGATCAGTGTGTGTGTGTTTGTGTGTGTGTGTCTAGGTGTGTCTGTCTGCGTGCGTGTCTGTGTGTGTGTTTGTGTGTGTGTGTGTGTGTGTGTGTCTCTTTATGTGTGTGTCTGTGTGTGATCAGTGTGTGTGTGTTTGTGTGTGTGTGTTCAGTGTGTTTGTGTGTTGAGTGTGTATGTATGCGTGCGTGTGTCTGTGTTTGTGTTTGTCTGTGTGTGTCTTTCTGTGTGTGTGTGTCTGTGTGTGTGTGTGTGTGTGTGTGTGTGTGTGTGTGTGTGTGTGTGTGTGTGTGCGTGTGTGTGTGCGTGCGTGCGTACCTGGCTTCCACAGGAGCAAACTGGTAGATTTCCTCATCCTATAGCAGATACACCGATGTGATTGGTGCAGCTCGGCTACAAGTAGTTACTGAATGCCAGAAGGACTAGCTGAGCAAATTCAAATTGTGCTCTCTCTCTCTCAGTGTGTGTGCGTGTTCAGTGTGTGTTTGTGTCTGTCTAGGTGTGTGTGTCTGCATGCATGTCTGTGTGTTTGTGTCTGTATGTGTGTGTCTGTGTGTGTGTGTTTGTGTCTGTATATGTGTGTGTGTGTGTGTGTGTGTGTTCAGTGTGTGTTAAATGTGTGTGTTTATCTTCAGTGTGTGTGTGTGCGTCTATGTGTGTCTGTCTGCTTGCGTGCGTGCGTGTGTGCATGTCTCTATGTGTCTCTGTGTGTGTGTGTGTGTGTGTGTGTGTGTGTGTGTGTGTGTGTGTGTGTGTGTGTGTGTGTGTGTGTGGTGTTTGTGTGCTCATCATCACATAATTTAGGACACAAACTTTAGGAAACAAGTTTGGGTTTCAGACTTTCTTCTCGGGGTCATTTAGTGTTTTCTAAACCCTCCTCCCTCCAGTCTCTCTGACTGTGAGTCCCAGCAGCTCTCAGATGTTTGAAGGACAGTCTGTCTCTCTGAGCTGTGAGGAGGACAACAGCTCTGCTGGATGGACTCTGAGGAGGAACACGAGTGATGAAACCAGAGCTGAGTGTTGAGATGACTGGGGAATATATTTTGGTTCTATCTGTATCAGCCACATGGACCCAGTGGACAGTGGAGTGTACTGGTGTGAGTCCAGAGAGGCAGCAACCAGTAACAGCATCACCATCACTGTCACTGGTAAGATCAGACTGTGGAGTCAGTATTGATGAAGCTGTGTGTGAATGGATGACATGCTGTAGTTTGTCTCTGTGTTGAGGTGGACCAGTGATCCTGCAGAGTCCTGTCCTCCCTGTGATGGAGGGAGAAGACCTCACTCTGACCTGTAGAACAAAGACGTCCTCCAGCCTCACAGCTGATTTCTATAAAGATGGCTCCTTCATCAGGACTGAGCCTGCAGGTCACATGACCATCCACCATGTTTCCAGGTCTGATGAAGGCTTCTACAAGTGCAACATCAGCAGTGTTGGAGAGTCTCCATCCAGCTGGGTCTCTATCACAGGTGAGGAGGTTACCTTTGATTTCAGGAGTTCATTCATCCAGATATTCACCTGACAGCTGATTCTCTCTACAGAGAAACACACAGCCACAAGGTCTCCTATGACCACAAGCCCTCCGTTGAGCTCTCTGCCACCGACCTCAGACCACATCCCTCTTGTGATCAGACTGGTTTGCCACCTGGTGGTGTTCTGTCCGTACTGCATCTCCACTTTCATCATGGTGTCTTTATATCGACGCAGGGCCACAGGTAACTCTTTGCATTATTCACTGGCCTTACAATCAATCTCCCCACTCTGGTGTTTTATTTTTATTTTTATTTAACCTTCATTTAACCAGGTAGGCCGTTGAGAACAGGTTCTCATTTGCAACGGCGACCTGGCCAAGAATAAAGCATAAGTGTGCAGGACAACATACAGTTTCACATTCAATATAGTACAAGAAAACAGAATACAATAGGCTACATAAAGTACAGATTAAGTAGATAATTACAAAGCCAGTTCAAAGTGAGGTGTAAGTAAGATGAAGGATATGTGAAAGTGATATGGTAATAACACAATATACATGAATAGACAGTCTATAACACTGCTGAGATGTAGTGAAGAGGAAGTGATGTTTGGTTGTATTTAACAGAACTCTTCAGCTGATCAATTATCTACATTTTCTTTCTAACCTGCTCTGACTGTAGGAAACGGCCTACCTGTCGCCATGGTGATGACCACCTGGCCCACCCAGGCTGAGGAGGGATTGGATGATGACTATGAGAATGACATCACCGCTGTCACCAGAGAGCATCACTTCTGAACTGATCTGAAAAGAAGCTGAAATCTCCGTAGATCAGAAACAGTTCCCCCGGCCGTCTTTATATAATTATGACTTAAACATATTCTATATGAAATAATTGCTTTAAATTTGAATTGCTCCTTTACTGCCAGCCACAACTATCTCTGTAACCCTGAATATTTTATATTATAACAATAAAGCTTTTTTTTCTCTGTAGTAACTTTCTGTCTTTTACAGAGTTTGTATTTCAGTTCTCAGTTCAGTCAGTGTCTTTAACATCAGCTCCCTATCACTGCTGAGAGTGGGAATGAGACGCTCATTGTAAAAATGTGTTTGGATGAAAGCATCAGATCAGTTGAGTCAGACAGCCAGCAGGTGGCAGCACAGCTCCTTCTCTTTCTTTACACATGCTCAGTTCAGCTCACAGTTCACTCTATCGGCTCGGTCTTTGAATTATGTGTTTTTCAATATTTTAATTATCTCATCACTGAATTACAGAAATCTGAAGAGTATTCGGGTATACGTGAAGTTTAGTATCCCAAATTAGTTTAGTGTCTCAAATTAGCCCTAACCCTAACCCCTTAACACTAACCCTAACCCCGTAACCCCAATCCCCTAAGGGACTGTTGTGTCCGCTGTGTGGCGTGTCTGTTTATATTTCAGCTCCCATTTTATCAGGTTAGAGCTTACACACTGCCTGCTTGACATGCCAAAAACGCATGAATGCTAGAAATATAACCAACGCCTATTATTCATGCAACACACAAGCGTGTTCGAAGCGTTTCCAGGCAAAATAGAATAGGAAAAGATTTTATTGTATATGTTTATATGTCATTTTGACACTAATACATATTAATAAATTACATGTTGCTGTTTGTAATTCTCTAGGTTTTAATATAAATGTAATTTTAAAAAAAATTCGATTTTCTAATATGGCACCTGTCAATACAGAACGAAATATTCTGTAGCCTATTTTGCCGTCAATACTGCCGACGTTGTCTTTGCTGTAATCAGATCAGTATATATTTATGTTTAACATGGTATTACATTTTATCAATGGGAAACATCCATGTGTACAGACAAGGCTAGCAGCAGCAGCTGCACCGCGTCGGACATGTCTCTGGTGTGCAAAGACATAGAAAACGCCACACAGCCGCCACGCAACTGACATGCCACAAAAACGCCACCCTCACGCCATGCAGGCAGTGAGGCTGGCCTTAACCTCTGCTTTCTCAACTTACACATCACACTCCACTATTATGGTGGCCATTTCAGTAGATTTACTCACTCACATTGTTGTGGAAACACAATAAGCATGGAAACTAAATGAACACTTCCTGCATTACTGCATTAGCCTACTTCAAATAAAGTTCAAATTCAAGTTCAAAGTTTCGCCTCGGTCCCCCTACAGGTTGTCTCTTTGGAAGTACAGCTCGTGCTAAAAGTTACATAGTGTTGCCCATCTGTTAGCGATGGGGGGCCGAGACTGAGAGCTACATGGAAAAGTATGCATCAAACAAGCCACTTTGGAATTTTGCTGTTTTCATGAAGACAAAAGTTGTGTGACCCCCAAATGAAAACAATACAAATTGTGGGTAGTATTGTACTTTTTACTCCACTACATTCATCTGACAGCTTTAGTTACGTTACACATTAAGATTAATGCACACAAAACACATGTAGTTTATAAAATCTGATGTTTGATTCTAAAGTAAACTAGCCGACAATATAACGGACTACAAGTCCAGCTGAAATTATTAGATCATAAAACACTCAACTGTTTGGATCCTTTACACTTTCTACGTAAGGGTTAATGCCCGAGGCATTAGGCAGTTCACGCCTCGCCGTCGTCCATTAATACCTGACAATGGACACCTCGACGGGCATTAACCCACTGATACCATGGTCATTTGCCAAATAACATATTTTTAAAACATTAGTTCATATTTTAATTAGTTTTACAATCGAAATCTAAAGTTTATCCAAACAATAACTCTGTTTCCCTGGTTACGCCTGACGGTTTGACTAATACCTGGAACAATCATTCCCATCCATCAGGTTCTTATGCAATGCAAACGTTGTTCTCTCCACCAGGAATTAGGAAGAACCTTAGATACGACTTGCCTCCCTTAGCAACCGGAGATATTTATATAGTCCGCTCAGCTGATAGAACCCTTCAGTTTAGCTACGAGCCAGAAAGCTAACGCTATGCTAGCAAGATCCAAAGTCAATAACATTGTGTACAGTTGGCAATCAGTAAAAATAATTTGACAGTATGTTGAACAACAAGACAAGCTAGCTATCCAGCCATGTCATTGTCCCCAAAACAATATAACGACATTTACGAAGAATTTGATCCACGATGTGTAATGTTGCTGTCGGCTGCAGCGGCGCAGCCTGAAGCAGCGAGCTGAACAGCGAACGGGATGTGAGATAACATTATTATTATTATTCTGTGAAACAAAGTCAGTCCAGAGGGCCAGTAGAACTTACTTCTTGCAGCCTGTGTGTTTTAGCGCCATCCTGTGGTGTTCAGAGGACGATTTGGAAATAATAAATCCACATTTCCTTTTTGATTTAATGTAGCACATTCATATACAACAGTAAAGAGTCAGTTTCACCAAACTCCTTTAGTAGGTGTCCTCTATCACTTTTTAATGGACACCCTGCAGCCAATCAGAATCGAGTATTCACCCAGACCATGGTATAAAATGTTTTAATACTTTACTACATTTTCCTATCTTTTAACAGATTATTTGTACAGTGTAGTATTAGTACTTTTACTACACTAATATAATAAACCATGTGAGTGAGCAACAATTCATCGTTCACAGTCCACCCTGTGATCAGATATGAACCTCTCCGCGGTCCACGTGGCCCTCTGCTGGACTCAGAGTGTTCCTGATAACTGTTCACCTCCATGTTCTTTCAAACAGCTGTCTACACTGTGCATGTGCAGCTGACAGCTACATGTTGCACTTTAACACTTAACTCTGCAATTTAACATGCAGCACGGTGCACTGTTATGCTAGTTGCTCAGAATATTTTCACCAAAACACAAATTACAACCTAAAAACATTAAGTGGAGCAAACTTAAAGGGATACTTCACCGATTTAGCATTCAGCTTTGTATCAGTAGAAACCCGATAGTATTTCTGAATGACCGTGCCTCCCTCCCTCATGTCCCCCTGAGACGAGAGATTTCTGCATTTGGGGCCTGGAAAAAATCTTCCGATGACGTAAAATGACGATTTTTGCATCATTGGAAGATTTTTGGGCCAGAGGCAAAGGACTACAGCCACACTGTAAAAACGAAAATGTTGTGAAAACTCAAAATTTCAAGGCAACT
This sequence comes from Perca fluviatilis, assembly GCF_010015445.1. Classification (NCBI taxonomy): domain Eukaryota; kingdom Metazoa; phylum Chordata; class Actinopteri; order Perciformes; family Percidae; genus Perca; species Perca fluviatilis. The sequence continues at coordinate 30,390,413 of NC_053125.1, read as the reverse complement.
TACTGCACTAGATTTTTGAGTTTTGAGGCCAACTCAAACTCCTACGTTTTGAAAATAGTTCAGCCAACTAATAATGTTTTGTTCAAATAATTAACTTTCATATGCTGTGCCAACTAATAATGTTTTGTTTAAATAATTAACTTTCATATGCTGTGCCAACTAATAATGTTTTGTTTAAATAATTTATCTTTCATAGATATAAAAACTTAAAATCTTAAGTTTCACATACTAAATAATTCAAAAAACAGTCATGTCAACTAATTATCTTTTGTTCAGATAATTAACTTTTGTGTGTAAAAACTAAGTTTCGACTTCTAAAAAAGCCCCCGTGCAAAATAGGGGGCCATCTAAAGCTGCTGATCTTGCATCACTTGACATAAAAGGGCCACTAGTAAAGTGCGCCGCCGCAGAATACTGGCTGAAGGAAGCCTATTACTGCCTCAAAGTGTAACCCTGCAAAACTCCAGCTCTTCTTATCAAACGTAACAGTCACTTACCTCATGGTTTACAAATGTAAACCAGCACAAAAAGACAATTACCAGGCAACAAAACATTACATTCTAAGCGGACACGTTTAATAAACGGAATTCATAAAGTTACATTTGTATTTCGAACAAACTGCAAACTTTTCAGCAAAGTTTGACACAACCATTTACTGCCTTGCATCATGGGAATTGACCAGCCAATGAACCACCTGACTGCAGTACGCAAATCGGAGTTCAAGGCATAGAGCAGGCCGAAAAGGTAGGCAACTGAAAACCCCTGCAGAACTGCCCAGGAAACCCTGTTTTAGCGTGGAGCATGAAAAGAGTAATTGACCTGGCCTCAATTTGAGTCTAACTACAATTTCAAAGTGGCGCCACCATACATTTTGAAGTGAGACCAACTTATCACAATAAACTTAATACAGTGAGTTGAAGTAACTACTTTAACAAAGTTTATAATGCAATTATGTGTTTTTTGTTCTGTTTAATTGAAAATCAAAGTAAGATGAGCAATTTCAAGTTCTCGTTTTTACAGTGCAGTAGTAGGATCTACTTCCGTATGTTTTCAACACGCCCACAAGGGGTTGGACTGCCGAGTCTGGCCGAGGTATTCCGAATGAAAACGACTGTCAGCCATCTTGAATCTTCGCTAAACAGGCTTTCGGTTTTCAGCAGAAAAGATTTACAACAATTATCTGCATTCAAACTACCGGACGTGTGTACCACCGGGATACATCGGTACAGATCGGAGAATATGGAGGAAACGTTATTACAGACGCAATACACGGCACACACTGACGGCTTCGCCTGCGTAGACCAGCGGTGTCGCTCAATGCCGCTAACCGGCGAGGGGACATCCTCATCGGCTAGGTGGAAAGCTAACGCTAGCTGTCCACCTGTCCCAGCCATCCTGCTTGCAAGTGTCTGCTCATTAAACAACAAGCTGGACTACATCCTCCTTCAACGAAAATCCCCAACGTGAAGTTCAGTGACTGCTGTGTTTTGTTGTTGTGGAAACATGCCTGAACAACAATGTACCGGAACCGGGACTATCCAGCTGCCAGGCTGCTCTCTCCGGCCCGTGGAGGTGGGCTGTGTTAAACGGACTGGTGTAGAAATAAAATCCAACTAGCTACTGCTAACTGCTGGTGGAGCTTGTGACTGTTAAATGCCGACCATTCGACATTCCACGCTAATTCACGGCTGTGTTTATACTCTGTGTTTAGCTACACCAATGCTAGTATGCGTTAGCTGAACTTTACGGATCCTGCTTGCAAGTGTCCGCTCATTTAGACCACAAACTGGACTACATCCAACTTCAACGACACTCCCAACGTGAGTTCAGAAACTGCCGTGTTTTTGTTGTTGTGGAAACCTGCCTGAATAGTGTACCGGACTGTCCAGCTACCAGGCCTGCTAGCCCTCCGAGCTAGAGATGCTCTGTCGCCAGGTAAAAGAGGTGGGCTGTGTTAACACCGAGTAAGCGGCGAAATGTGGTGATTTGTATCCATTTAACTGCTAACTGCTGGTGGAGTTTGTGACTGTTAAATGCCGACCATTCTACATTACACACTAATTCACGGCTGTGTTTATGCTCGGTGTTTACAGCCCACCAAGCGCTAATGCTAGTATGCGTTAGCTGAACTTTACGGAGCCTATAAAGTGTGTGTACTAAATGTAGCCTGTTTCGTATGTCGTTTTTATATAATGTCGTTTTTATATATGTTAAATGTGTAACACCACTTGAGTCACGATGAAACGTTGTTTCGTGTATATGGTTGAAATGACAATAAAACACGCTTGAGTTGAGTTGAATGCCTATGTCGGTCTGTCAAGCGGTAGGCGTGGCTTGGGAGTGGACTCAAAGCAACGAAGCAGGTGCATTCTGGGATTTGGTGTTTTTCATCCATATAAGACCAAAACACATTTTCTGGCTTTTCTCGGCCTAGAAGGCACCAATTTCAATTTTTTTTTCACATTTCTACTACATAAGTGACCCAATTTAAAGATATATTCAGCTTTCCAGCGGTGAAATATTCCTTTAATAAGTCAGCATATGCACATAACTTAATATACAAAACATTCTTTAGAATGACTAGCCATCCGACCCAAATACAGGGTGAGAACCATAAAACAGATTTACTAGCCTGCAATTTTATCAATATCAATATCAGCTGCTTGGTAGAGGAGGTGGGGTTCTGGGACGCCAGACAACGCAGGCCCGTCTCAAGCTCCTGGTTGAGTTGTTCAGATTGCTCATCTGTTTAAGTGTGGTATCAGGAGGATAGGCTGACTGACGGCCCTTGGGACTACCAGGGAGTAATGGCACAATTGTATTGTCTGTATAGAGGCAGGGAAATAGCTTTAGCCTTGTTAAAAACCTCTTCAAATCCAGGTAACAGGAAGAAACATTATACAGGTCAAGGCAATCAGTCTCCATGTGCCCCATTACTTCACCTTCCCCCAATGAATTTGTGGGTTTGTGATCTTAGCCACGGGTCCCCAAAATCAGGGGATGTTGGGAGGAAGTGAATAAATGAAAAGTCAAAGTCTCTGAATGTTACTTTTATCATGGTGGTGTGGTGGGTTACTTGCCAGAGGAGCGTGAAGTCTAAGGCTGTAGCTTCTAGTGTCTCAGCTAGTGGCATTAAGTCCAGGCTGAGTTCCCTGGCAAGAGTGGCGTCCAACAAGTTAGCATCAGCGTCAGAATCCACCACCACCACCTAGGAACGAAGAGCAGAGGGATGAGACAATGTTACTTCAGGCAAGGACGGAGAAGGACAACAGTTGATGTTGGTTCAGCTCACCAATGCCCTCTTGTTCATTCACTACATTTTACATTAATGCAAATCTATTGCAAAAATTGTTATTTTGACTGCACCAAAACACCAAGGCACATTCCTTTTATGTGCAAACCTAATTGGATTTTTGATGTGCAGTTTGGTAGCGTGCAGCTGCACAGTTTATTTTAGTCAGTAATTATGAAGTAATTTTCTTATGAATCTCTGAGATTCAAATAAACAGTTACACAGTTTATTTTAGTCTCTTTCTGACCACATTCTGTGGTTAAAAAGAGACATGATGTCGGGCACCCAGGCAACCCCCCCCCCCCCTCTCTGAGATTCAAATAAACATTGGGAATATTTGTGAAAAGATAACTTTCATGTCAGGCATCAAAACAATGTTGGCATTATATTGTTTACATTCAGGTGTCATTTTTCATCTCAACATCTTCATTTAGTTTTTCTTCTCTCCACTTCATGTTATGGTTCACTTCCCTATTTTAAAAGTGAATGTATCTACTTCATGGGAACTAAACACAACTTGTTTTCTCAGAGTATGTGCAGAGGAAACCACAACACGGCCAGCCACGGAAGAAGTAGGAGGGTTGATGTGATGCTATGACTATGAAGTGAACAAAGTGTAGACATCATTTCACCAACTGTTAGGATGGAGGACACATCTCTACTGTGGCTACTCTGTAAGTAAACTCTTTGAGCGTTTCTAAAACCATCAGCTGAAAGAAATACAAGATAACATGTTTTTGTTTGGCTAACAATGCTTCTGAATCTAAACATAAGGTTTATAAATTATACTAATCGTTTTGAAAGGTTGTGTTAATGATTTTTGCAGACAGTTTTTAGCATGTTATTTTAATGTTTTATTTAAACTTCAAATGTCTTGTTGTATCACAAACTCAAACTAACCTGAGGTCCATTTCTCTTCAGTTCTGACCTCACTGCTGAGCAGCACAACAAACCAAGGTCAGTATAAACTCTGAGAACACTTTATATTAAAGTACACAGGGTTACAGATATTCAAGCAGGGATGGGTTGATTTTGTCTGACTTCATTAGTTCAATAAAATGTTTTCAAATGAACATTTGTTCATTTCCTGAAAAAAAACAAGTTTGAACATACAAGGTTTACACCCGGTAGAGGTGATATGTTCCCCTTTCTATAGATTAGATTATTAGAACTAATCTACTTGAAGTTTGTCGCGTACTAAACCACACAGCTTCTCTTTTCTAAAGTTGCCTCTTCACACTTAACCCTCGTGCTGTCTTCTGTCGACCTTCTTTTCATCTCTGGTAAAAACAGAAATGAATAAGGCGCTTTTTTCAAGTTTTTTTTTTTTTTTTCTGTGCTTCTATTATTTTTTTACTACCGTTAGATAATGAAATTAAATAATACCTAATTTGAGTTTAAAAAAAAGATGTTTTAAAATATGAATTATTTCAACTAACTAGTTATGATTTAGTGGATAATCAAGGCTGTAAAAGTTTAGTCCGGATACGTATCGTCTTCCTGTCGAGCAACAACAAACTTCTTGTTTTTTCTTGGTCAAAAATTTTATATTGAAACCTTTTCTCAGCATCTTTTTCGACAATTTTGTCGAATTCTTTTATTTGTTTTTTTGTGCGCACAAGATTGGGTTTTAGACTTTGTTCTCGTGGTAATTTAGTGTTTTCTAAACCCTCCTCCCTCCAGTCTCTCTGACTGTGAGTCCCAGCAGATCTCAGTTCTTCAGCTGGACATCTGTTTTTCTGAGCTGTGAGGAGGACGACAGCTCTGCTGGATGGACTCTGAGGAGGAACACAACCATAAAAACCAGGACTCAGTGTGGAGATGGCTGGGGAAGACCTGCTGGTTCTTCCTGTAATATCAGCTACATGGACCCTTTGGACGGTGGAGTTTACTGGTGTGAATCCGGAGAGGAAGCAACCAGTAACAGCATTACCATCACTGTCACTGGTAAGATCAGACTGTGGAGTCAGTATTGATGAAGCTGTGTGTGAATGGATGACATGCTGTAGTTTGTCTCTGTGTTGAGGTGGACCAGTGATCCTGCAGAGTCCTGTCCTCCCTGTGATGGAGGGAGAAGACCTCACTCTGACCTGTAAAACAAAGAAGTCCTCCAACCTCCCAGCTGGTTTCTATAAAGATGGCTCCTTCATCAGGACTGAGCGTGCAGGTCACATGACCATCCACCATGTTTCCAGGTCTGATGAAGACCTCTACAAGTGTCTCATCAGCAGTGTTGGAGAGTCTCCATCCAGCTGGGTCTCTGTCACAGGTGAGGATGTTACCTTTGATTTCAGGAGTTCATTCATCCTGATATTCACCAGACAGCTGATTCTCTCTACAAGGAAACCAAAGACCACAAGACCTCCTATGACGAGCACTGTGCCGCCCCCTTACACAACCTCAGAACCCCTCCCCCTTGGGGTCATACTGTTCTGCCACCTGGTGGTGTTCTGTCCGTACTGCATCTCCACTTTCATCATGGTGTCTTTATATCGACACAGGGCCACAGGTAACTCTCTCAACTCTACTGGTGTGGATGGTTGACAGTTGTCTCTAACAGAACTCTTCAGCTGATCAATTATCTACATTTTATTTCTAACCTGCTCTAACTGTAGGAAATGGCCTACTTGTAGCCATGGTGACGACCTCGCCCACCCAGGATGTGGAGGGATTGGATGATGAATATGAGAATGACATCACCGCTGTCACCAGAGAGCATCACTTCTGAACTGATCAGAAAAGAAGCTGAAATCTCCGTAGATCAGAAACAGTTCCCCCGGCCTTCTTGATATAATTATGATTTAAACATATTCAATATGAAATCATTCCTTTAAGTTTGAATTGCTCCTTTACTGCCAGCCACAGTTTTCTCTTTAATCCTGAATATTTTATATTATAAGTTTTATTTTTATTTTTTTCCATACTTGTTTTCCTCTCGTAAAAGTAGAAAATGAACCCTATTTAAAGGAATATTTCACCGCTGGAAAGCTGAATATATCTTTAAATTGGGTCACTTATGTAGTAGAAATGTGAAAAAAAAATTGAAATTGGTGCCTTCTAGGCCGAGAAAAGCCAGAAAATGTGTTTTGGTCTTATATGGATGAAAAACACCAAATCCCAGAATGCACCTGCTTCGTTGCTTTGAGTCCACTCCCAAGACACGCCACCGCCGCTGTCAAGACCGACATAGGCATTCAACTCAACTTAAGCGTGTTTTATTGTCATTTCAACCATATACACGAAACAACGTTTCATCGTGACTCAAGTGGTGTTACACATTTAACATATATAAAAACGACATTATATAAAAACGACATACGAAACAGGCTACATTTAGTACACACACTTTATAGGCTCCGTAAAGTTCAGCTAACGCATACTAGCATTAGCGCTTGGTGGGCTGTAAACACCGAGCATAAACACAGCCGTGAATTAGTGTGTAATGTAGAATGGTCGGCATTTAACAGTCACAAACTCCACCAGCAGTTAGCAGTTAAATGGATACAAATCACCACATTTCTGCGCCACTCGGTGTTAACACAGCCCACCTCTTTTACCTGGCGACAGAGCATCTCTAGCTCGGAGGGCTAGCAGGCCTGGTAGCTGGACAGTCCGGTACACTATTGAGGCAGGTTTCCACAACAACAAAAACACGGCAGTTTCTGAACTCACGTTTGGAGTGTCGCTGAAGTTGGATGTAGTCCAGTTTGTGGTCTAAATTAGCGGACACTTGCAAGCAGGATCCGTAAAGTTCAGCTAACGCATACTAGCATTGGTGTAGCTAAACACAGAGTATAAACACAGCCGTGAATTAGCGTGGAATGTCGAATGGTCGCCATTTAACAGTCACAAGCTCCATCAGCAGTTAGCAGTAGCTAGTTGGATTTTATTTCTACACCAGTCCGTTTAACACAGCCCACCTCCACGGGCCGGCGAGAGCAGCCTGGTAGCTGGATAGTCCCGGTTCCGGTACATTGTTGTTCAGGCATGTTTCCACAACAACAAAAACACAGCAGTCACTGAACTCACGTTGGGATTTTCGTTGAAGGAGGATGTAGTCCAGCTTGTTGTTTAATGAGCAGACACTTGCAAGAAGGATGGCTGGGACAGGTGGACAGCTAGCGTTAGCTTTCCACCTAGCCGATGAGGATATCCCCTAGCCGGCTAGCGGCATTGAGCGACACCGCTTGTCTCCGTGCAGGCGAAGCTCGCGTAGTGTGCCGTGTATTGCGTCTGTAATAACGTTTCCTCGATATTCTCCGATCTGTACCGATGTATCCCGGTGGTACACACGTCCGGTAGTTTGAATGTAGATAATTGTTGTAAATCTTTTCTGCTGAAAACCGAAAGCCTGTTTAGCGAAGATTCAAGATGGCTGACAGTCGTTTTCATTCGGAATACCTCGGCCAGACTCGGCAGTCCAACCCCTTGTGGGCGTGTTGAAAACATACGGAAGTAGATCCTACTACCTTTGCCTCTGGCCCAAAAATCTTCCAATGACGCAAAAATCGTCATTTTACGTCATCGGAAGATTTTTTCCAGGCCCCAAATGCAGAAATCTCTCGTCTCAGGGGGACATGAGGGAGGGAGGCACGGTCATTCAGAAATACTATCGGGTTTCTACTGATACAAAGCTGAATGCTAAATCGGTGAAGTATCCCTTTAAGATAGAGATAAGAGCTTGGAAATCCAGACCCAAATCTGAAAGGATTAAGGGTCTGGCATCGAGTAATGAAAGTTGCCCATCAACAAGCGTGCATTTGAAAATCTCACTGCACACAACTGGATAACACTACGACCAATCACAACAATACACGGGATGACGTATCGAGATCCCCATACGCTTAGCTACCAGCGGAGCTACAGGGCCACATAACAAGCGCAGAAAACTCTAAATACCAAAGTGCTTTACATCAGGAACCAAGTTTAAAACAACATATCATACAATAAAAAGAATAAAACATAGAAAACAGTAAAATCAGAAAAGGTTACATAGAAACAGGAGGAGGAGAGGGAAACTGTCACACCACTACTACGTATTAAAAGCCATTCTAAACAAATACGTTTTTGAGTTTGGACCTAAAAAAGAGCTACATCTGTAATAGTGTGAATATCAGAGGGTAACTTGTTCCAGAGTCTCGGGGCAGTCTCGGGTTGATACCTTGACATCGGGACTTCTTAAACCAACTGATTTAAAGACCGCAATGACCGGTTGTGCTCACGCAGGGTTAAAATCTCAGACAAATACTCTGGGGCCAGGCCATTTATGACAACAATACAACATTACAGACAACAATAGAAAAAGACAAACACAACATAAGAGAGAGACAGAGTTTAGAAATTATGCTCAGAGGTGATGTCAGGAATGACATCTTCATACGCTTGGTCCACTCCCTCATTGTCCTCTTTGGGTGGAGACATCGCCATGGAAACATGCTGCTTCCTTCCTGCTGAGGGACGTAAAAAAATTTTTTTTTAAATGAAGCATGTTGTTATATGGTACATTGATTAATTCATTGATGAATCATGATGTAAGCATGAAAGCATATTACGAAAAAGTGACTTTGCAAAAAACAAAATTAGACCGTTATTTCTATTTGGTTGTCTCGTTTTTCTGCAAATTCAGACAACAGAAACGGCTCTGTTTTTACGAAAAAAGGGCTCGTTATTTGTTTTAAATGGAAAAGAACCAGAAACACTTCATCTGATCTGTTAATACTATATATATATATATATATATATATATATATATATATATACATCAGGTATGCACCGAATTCATTTGCACTACGCGTGCTACGCTGGTCAACGTAATGATGGTGCCGTTGATTACGAGAAAGTGTTTACGTAGGTGGAGCGTTCAATGCAGTAGGCTGTGAGAAAGTGACAACGGAACTCGTGAGCAGAAAAAGTGTTGTTTGGCTGTACTTTCAGTCAAAAGAAGGCCATTCAAGTCCAGCTACATGTTCAATTTATGCTGATTTGTCTCATGGTGGCGAAGACCCTAAACAATACACAACATGGCTGCTGTTACAACATTTGGTACGAAACGTCCAAAAGAATACGAGTTGTGCATGAAGGAATCTACAGACAGCAGCCAGAATGCAGCAACTACAGTTAAATAAAATGAAAAATGCACTGCTGTGGACGTTGTTTACTTAATTAATATGTTTACTGTGTTAATGGAGTGAGGATGGGAGCAGGATTCGGTATTCGGTTCGTATTCGCCAGAATCTTAACCAGTGGGTTCGGTTTTCGGCCAAACCCCAAAATTCTGGATTCGGTGCATCCCTAGTTGTCAAACAAAAGTAAAAAAAACAAACATGGTGAACGATGGGCCAAAAACATCCATTTATATTATAATCCTACGGTGTAAACCCTGTTTTCAAAAGAGTCCTGAGTATATCGGAAAAAAATGATGAAAACTTTGAAAAAAACGTCAAAAAGTTCAGAGAGAGCTAAGTAGGAAAAAGCACCAAGAACATATAAAAATGTCTGAAAGGAAGGACTAAAAAGTTGATAAAAAGCATCAAAAACATAGCAAAAAAAACTTTGAATCAAGCAACAAAAACACTGCAAATCTTGTCTAGGGTCAGTTCTGGCCAAGTGTGATTATGGCCTATAATACTTTTTTTTTATTATGGCTCGTACCGTAAAAAGAGATGCTGAGAGAGTTGTTTGTATCGCTCGTACCGTAAAAAGAGATGTGGAGGGAGTTGCTCCGCTGCCTGGCGGGAGACTCGCACCAGTATACGCCGCTGTCCGTCTTCTTGGCGGCGTGGATTCTGAAGCCAGAAGGCGAAGCTTCGCCCCATTTCTCGCTGGAGTTCACCAGCATCCCCTCCTTCCCGTCCAGCTTGGTGGCTCTGATGATCCTCCAGCCGTGAGATCGGCGGTTGTTGCCGCAGCTCAGAGACAGACCGTCGTACTCAAACAGCTGAGAGACGTCCGGAGTCGCCGAGAGGAGAGAGGCCGGCACAGAGTCATCTGGGGACACAAACACTGGAGTTACAGTTTATACCATAGAAATAAAATGGGTAGAAGAGGCACTGAACTGGTTGCGTGGTCATTTGATTAGTACACAATAATATGGCGATCGATGTTAGTTGGCATGCCAACATGCATCGATAGGGCCATAACTCTCTGGGAGGAGAGCAGCCCGACCATTGATGCATTCTGGTTCGTGCCAAGTAGGAGGGACCGTTAGACCCAGTGGCTACATTGATTGCCACCAATCTACTTTTGTTGTGTTCATACAATGACAATACAGCATCTTAAATCTTGAAAGTATGCCGGATCCGGCCGGAACCGTCCAGCCAGCCGGCGGACATCTTGTTAGTTGGCTAGCGTTAGCTTGCTAACTCCGCCTCACCCCCTCCCCACATTATACACAGAAAATGAGCCGAATAAAGCTGTCACTCAGCTGGGGATAGAAGTACTTTGTGTAGATGAAGCATGAAGTTAATTTGACTCATTTAGGTTTGTCCGTTACTGCAAAACCCCCAAGGGTTATTTAAAACGTGTCAACGTCAATCCCCGGGTTCAAGATAAGTGTAAAGTTTGACGTTGACCTTTCATCAGCATCCAGCTGGGTGGAGACTCTTCAT
>NC_053125.1:30339514-30374514 GCF_010015445.1 Perca fluviatilis | reverse complement strand
ACTTCATTAGATCAATAACATGTTTTCAAATGAGCATTTTGTTCATTTCCTGAAAAACAACGAGTTTGACCATGCAAGGTTTATGCCCGGCAGAGATGATATGTTCCCCTTTCTATAGTTGGATTATTAGAACTAATCTACTTGAAGTTCGTGCCGTACTAAACCACACAGCTTCTCTTTTCTAAAGTTCCCTCTTCACACTTAACCCTCGTGTTGTCTTCCCATCGACCATGCAACTTGTTTTCCTCTCTGGTAAAAGTAGAAAATGAACCCTATTTAAGACAGATGAGAACCTGGAAGTACAGACCCAAATCTGAAAGGATTAAGGGTCTGGCATCGAGTAATGAAAGTCACCCATCAACAAGCGTGCATTTGAAAATCTCACTGCACGCAATTGGATAACACTACGATCAATCACAACAATACACGGGGTGACGTATCCAGAGTTTAGGTACAAGAGGAGCTAACTGGTAGATTAATCTCTTAACTACCAGAGGAGCTAACTGGTAGATTAATCTCTTAGCTACCAGAGGAGCTAACTGGTAGATTAAACTCTTAGCTACCAGAGGAGCTAACTGGTAGATTAATCTCTTAACTAACAGAGGAGCTAACTGGTAGATTAATCTTCTCAATACTGGTAGATTAATCTCTTAGCTACCAGAGGAGCTAACTGGTAGATTAATTCCTTAACTACCAGAGGAGCTAACTGGTAGATTAATCTCTTAGCTACCAGAGGAGCTAACTGGTAGATTAATCTCTTAACTACCAGAGGAGCTAACTGGTAGATTAATCTCTTAGCTACCAGAGGAGCTAACTGGTAGATTAATCTCTTAGCTACCAGAGGAGCTAACTGGTAGATTAATCTCTTAGCTACCAGAGGAGCTAACTGGTAGATTAATCTCTTAACTAACAGAGGAGCTAACTGGTAGATTAATCTCTTAGCTACCAGAGGAGCTAACTGGTAGATTAATCTCTTAGCTACCAGAGGAGCTAACTGGTAGATTAATCTCTTAGCTACCAGAGGAGCTAACTGGTAGATTAATCTCTTAGCTACCAGAGGAGCTAACTGGTAGATTAATCTCTTAGCTAACTTTTTATTTTTTTTTTTTTTTTTTTTAATTTTTTTTTTAAAAAAAATTTTTTTAGAGGAATATAATTTTTTTTTCAAAAAAGCTAACTGGTAGATTAAACTGTCGTCATCCTATATCAGATACAGCGATGTGATTGGTGCAGCTCGGCTACAAGGTCATAGTTAATGAGCATAATTACTGGATGCCAGAGGGTCTAAATGAGCAAATTCAAATTGTGCTCTCTCTCTGTGTGTATGTGTGCGTGTTTGTGTCTAGGTGTGGCTGTCTGCTTGCGTGCGTGCATGCGTGCGTGTGTGTGTGTGTCTGTATGTGTGTGTGTTCAGTATGTGTGTGTCTGTGTGGGGGTATGTGTGCTTGTGTGCGTGCCTGGGTGCGTGTGTGCGTGCTTGTCTGTGTGTGTGAGATACGTGTGTGTATGTGTGTGATTGTATGTTTGTATGTGTGTTCAGTGTGTGTCCGTGTGTGATACGTGTGTGTCTTTGTATATGTGTATCTTTGTTCAGTGTGTGTTTCTTTGTTTGTGTGTGTGTGTGTGTGTGTCTGTCTATGTGTGTCTGCCTGCGTGCGTGCATATGTGTGTGTGTGTGTGTGTGTGTGTGTGTGTGTGTGTGTGCGCTTTCCTGGTTGCATGTTTGCATGTGTGCGTGCATGCATGCGTGTGTGTGTGTGTGTCTGTGTGTCTGTGTGTGTGTGTGTGTGTGTGTGTGTGTATGTGCATGTGTGTTTGTGCGTGTTTGTGTCTGTGTGTGTGTGTTCAGTGTGTCTGTATGTGTGTGTGTGTGTCTGTCTGTCTGTCTGTCTGTGTGTGTGTGTGTGCGCCTGGGTGCAAGCGTACGTGTGTGCGTTTGTGTGTGTTTGTGTTCAGTTTGTGATAACTGTGTGTGTGTTCAGTGTGTGTCTGTGGGTGTGTGTTCAAGGTGTATGTGTATTGAGTGTGTGTTTAGTGTGTGTATGTGATTTTGTGTGTCTGTCTGTGTGTGTATGTATGAGTGTGTTCAGTGTGTGTCTGTGTGTTTGTGTGTGTGTTCATGTTCATTGATTGTGTGTTTGGTGTGTGTGTGTGTTTGGTGTGTGTGTGTGTGTGTGTGTGTGTGTGTGCGATTGTGTGTCTGGGTGCTTGTGTGTGTGTGGGTCCGGATATGTGTCGTCTTCACGTCAACAAACAAGTGTGCTTGTTCAGTGTGTGTGTGTGTGTGTGTGTGTTTCTGTCTGTCTGTCTGTGTGTGTGTGTGTTCTGTGTGTGTGTGTGTGTGTGTTCTGTGTGTGTGTGTGTGTTACATGTCATCTTCTTGTCCAAAAAACAATTTCTTGTTGTTTTTTTCCCAATACTTTGTGTTGCTCATCATCACATAATTTAGGACACAAATATTAGGAAACAAGTTTGGGTTTCAGACTTTCTTCTCGGGGTCATTCAGTGTTTTCTAAACCCTCCTCCCTCCAGCCTCTCTGACTGTGAGTCCCAGCAGCTCTCAGATGTTTGAAGGACAGTCTGTCTCTCTGAGCTGTGAGGAGGACGACAGCTCTGCTGGATGGACTCTGAGGAGGAACACAACCAGAGAAACCAGGACTCAGTGTGGACCTGACTGGGGAAGACCTGCTGGTTCTTCCTGTACCTTCAGCGCCATCCTCCCTTTAGACAGTGGAGTTTACTGGTGTGAGTCCAGAGAGGGAGCAACCAGTAACAGCATCAACATCACTGTCTCTGGTAAGATCAGACTGTGGAGTCAGTATTGATGAAGCTGTGTGTGAATGGATGACATGCTGTAGTTTGTCTCTGTGTTGAGGTGGACCAGTGATCCTGCAGAGTCCTGTCCTCCCTGTGATGGAGGGAGAAGACCTCAGTCTGACCTGTAAAACAAAGAGGTCCTCCAATTTCCTAGCTGGTTTCTATAAAGATGGATCCTTCTTCAGGACTGGGCTTGCAGCTCACATGACCATCTACCATGTTTCCAGGTCTGATGAAGGCCTCTACAAGTGTCTCATCAGCAGTGTTGGAGAGTCTCCATCCAGCTGGGTCTCTGTCTCAGGTGAGGAGGTTACCTTTGATTTCAGGAGTTCATTCATCCAGATATTCACCTGACAGCTGATTCTCTCTACAGAGAAACCAAAAACCACAGACCCACCAACCTCTGCAGCTCCACCCCCAACCTCAGACCCCCTCCCCCTTGTGGTCATGCTGTTTTGCCACCTGGTGGTGTTTTGTCCGTACTGCATCTCTACTTTCTTCATGGTGTCTTAATATTGACACAGGCCGACAGGTAACACTCTCAACTCACCTGGTGTTGATGGTTGACAGTTGTCTCTAACAGAACTCTTCAGCTGATCAATTATCTACATTTTCTTTCTAACCTGCTCCGACTGTAGGAAATGGCCTACCTGTTGCCACAGTGATGACCTCACCCACCCAGGCTGAGGATGGATTGGATGATGAATATGAGAATGACATCACCCCTGTCACCTGAGAGCATCACTTCTGAACTGATTTGAGAAGAAGCTGAAATCTCCGTAGATTAGAAATGATTTAAACATATTCAATATGAAATCATTGCTTTAAGTTTGAATTGCTCCTTTACTGCCAGCCACAGTTATCTCTGTAATCCTGAATATTTTAAAACAATAACGCTTTTTTTCCATACTTTTTCATGTCTTCTACAGGGTTTGTATTTCAGTTTTCAGTTCAGTCAGTGTCTTTAACATCAGCTCCCTATCACTGCTGAGAGTGGGAATGAGACGGTCATTGTAAAAATGTGTTTGGATGAAAGCATCAGATCAGTTGAGTCAGACAGCCAGCAGGTGGCAGCACAGCACCTTCTCTTTCTTTACACATGCTCAGTTCAGCTCACAGTTCACTCTGTTGGCTTGGTCTTTAAATTATCTGTTTTTCATCTTAACTTTTTAATTAATTCATCACTGAATTACAGAAATCAGAGTACAGAGTATTTGGGTATACGTGCAGTTTAGTGTCACAAATTAGTTTAGTGTCCCAAATTAGCTCTAACCGTAACACTTGTTAAACAGCACAGGTGGTTTAGCAGGTTCAGAATTAATTAAGGACATTGTATGGGGAATTTGGGACACTAAACTGCACGTATACCGAGTATTTGAATAGGACATTCATGTAAAATTGGGTAAAAATAAAACTTAGGTCAGTCATAAAGTACAAAACAATGTTTACTGTGTGTTCAGTTAATAAAAGAAAGATCATTAACATGTTGACACAGAGATGACATCTCACCACAGTGTCCAAACCAACAGCCAATACATTTCAGAACCACTCTGCAGCAGAAAACAGAAAAGAGACAAAACTCAGACAGTTAAACTAAAATGACTGAAAACTCGGTGGCAGGTGCAACAAACATTACGCTACGTTTCCCAGCAAGCTCTACCTGAACAGTACCATCCATCACAAAGAGCATGTTGTTGAACTCACCTGTCTGAACGTGAAGTGGAGGATCATCCATCAGCATGTCAGCATTTAGCATGTCAGCTACAACCAGCATGCACCTGTTGGTGAACTAACATGGCAGCAGGTGTCTTCTTCTTCTTCTTCTTCTTGTTGCATTACCGCCACCATCTGCTGTGGAGGGTGGATCAGGATATCTAATATTAGGCTGCGTACATTACTCCAAAACTAAACTAAGAAACTAAACTAAAATAATACTTGATTACTCCCATTCAGGTGTGTTTAATTTGTGTCACTTGGCGTGCAGGATGGGTGGTTCATGAGGCTAATTAAGGTAGATTTCCCCCCCGTGCATGTAACAGTCATTCACACAGGAACACAGAACAGATATAGAGCTGAACACACAGTTATCTTTAAATAAACATGATTATCCGTGATACACATCTCAGAGAGAAATATTGTATTTTTTACTCCACTACATTTATCTGTTACAGCTTTAGTTACAAGTTACTTTACACATTAAGGTTTATGCACACTAAACACATGTAGTTTATAAAATCTGATGTTGATTCTAAAGTAAACTAGCCAACAATATAACCGCCTACAAATCCAGCTGAAATGATGAGACCATTAAACACACAATTGTTTGGATCCTTTACACTTTCTACAATGTTTTAATACTTTACTACATTTTCCTGATGATACTTACACACTTTTACTGAAGTAACATTTTCACTGAAGGACTTTAACTGTAACAGAGTATTTTTACAGTGTGGTATTATTACTTTTACTGCAGTATCTGAATACTTCTACCAGCGCTGATGATGAAAGACTGTGTGAGAAACACAAAGACACACAGAGAGGACTTGTTGGACACTGTCCAAGTGTAAGAGGACAAATATGCAGTGTGTGTCTTTGTGTTTCTCCCTGCAGCGGTTACCTGGAGCACAGGCATGGTGTGTGTGTGTGTGTGTGTGTGTGTGCATGTGTGTGTGTGTGTGTGTGTGTGTGTGTGTGTGTGTGTGTGTGTGTGTGTGTGTGTGTGTGCATGTGTGTGTGTGTGTGTGTGTGTCTGTGTGTGATTAAATCACTGCTGTTTAGTATGACATTTAGCTCTTTGCTGGGATTCATATTAATCTTATCAACAGATTCTTAGGAAGTAGTATTCTCAATTCTTACGTGATGTGTCAGCTGACATGAGTACTTCAACGTAAAATGAAACCGGTGATCCTGGGCCATTGTGCTCTAGCTACCTCAACCATTCCAAATATAAACCAGCTGGCCAACATACCTGGATCAGCTGACACTGTCATCTGTGTCGGTGAGCTGTGTTCAAACAGGAACTTAGCATGTTAGCTCTAGACTGAAGTGTGCTAAACTCCCAGGCTAGTGTGGTTCAGCCAACTTTGACTGTTAAAAACAGCTGTTGTGGATTTCTCTATTTATGACTTACTTGACTTAATGAATTATGTATGGAAACCAAGATGGCAATATAGTTTAAAGAATAAAACATTCCAGAATAATCTGATCAACAAGTACTACACAGCGACAGACAAATCCTGCTCATTCTGCCTTTAATGTGAGCTAATAGACCTTCCGTCATAATCTGTCATAACAGAGAGAGCACAGGTGTATTTAATCTAACATTTAGGATGGCTGCATTCCACTCTGGTATATATGTAAGATAGCTGTTACAGATATGAGATGGACATAAAAACATCAAATTTTTATGAATACCACAAACAAGAATACATTTTAAATTACCATGAACATCCAAAATACTTTTTAAAGGTCCCTTCCAAAATACTGTTCATTATACTGTTCAATCATTTGTTTAAAGTACTCCCATTGGTTTCAGATTCATTTCACACAGATGAGTTGAACTGCTTGTATTCTCCTAAAAAAACAACTTAAAAACAGACAGGACTCTGTCTCCTGTTACACAACTTTATTGACACTCAAAACATTACACTTCTTCTATAAGAAACTGTTTCAACAAGACAGACAACAGGATTGACCACAAATTCTGCAGGCACACATTTAAATCATTCCTGCTCATATGATTGTATGGTACAATAAGTATACTTGTTTTAACAGTTAATGTGTGGGTTTAAATTTTTTTAATGAACTAAATCAAATACATGAATCTTTAGTTTTTGGATTAACAGAAATATCCATCAAAGGTACAGAGTTAATCTGTATTTGTATTAACAGAAACGTCATAGGTATGTTGCATATACCTTAAATATACATACATTTCCGTATTTGTACTAACAGAAACGTCTTTCAAAAGTTACAGAGCATATACTTTTAAAAAACTTAATTTTCCGTATTTGTAATAACAAACAGGTCCTTCAAAAGGTAAGGAGCATATACTGTAAAAATACTGAATTTTCCGTTTTTGGATTAACAGAAACGTCCTTCAAAAGGTACGGAGGATATACTGTAAACATACAGAATGTTTCAATATTTGTAATAACAGAAATGTCCTTCAAAACGTACGAAGCATATACTGTAAAAATACATGATTTTCCGATTTTGGATTAACAGAAACGTCTTTCAAAAGTTACAGAGCATATACTTTTAAAAAACTTAATTTTCCGTATTTGTATTAACAAACACGTCCTTCAAAAGGTTCGGAGCACATACTGTAAAATACAGAATGTTCCGTTTTTGGATATTTTTAAATTTAATAACCTTCAAATTTTTTTTTTTTTGTATTAAAGAAATGTTATTAAAGAAAAAAAAAATTCTTCAAAAAATTTTAATTAATTTTTTTTTTTTTAAAGAAATTCTGTTAAAGATACAGACAATATACTGTAAACATAGAGAATGTTTCCGTATGTGTAATACAGAAAAGTCCTTCAAAGGTTCGGAGCACATACTGTAAAATACAGAATGTTCCGTTTTTGGATTAACAGAAACTTCCATCAAAGGTTCAGAGTTAATCTATTTTTGTATTAACAGAAATGTCTGTTAAAGATACAGACAATATACTGTAAACATAGAGAATGTTTCCGTATGTGTAATACAGAAAAGTCCTTCAAAGGTTCGGAGCATATACTGTAAAATACAGAATGTTCCGTTTTTGGATTAACAGAAACTTCCATCAAAGGTTCAGAGTTAATCTATTTTTGTATTAACAGAAATGTCTGTTAAAGATACAGACAATATACTGTAAACATAGAGAATGTTTCCGTATGTGTAATACAGAAAAGTCCTTCAAAGGTTCGGAGCACATACTGTAAAATACAGAATGTTCCGTTTTTGGATTAACAGAAACTTCCATCAAAGGTTCAGAGTTAATCTATTTTTGTATTAACAGAAATGTCTGTTAGATACAGACAATATACTGTAAACATACAGAATGTTTCCGTATTTGTAATACAGAAACGTCCTTCAAAGGTTCGGAGAATATACTGTAAAAACACAGAATATTCCGTTTTTGGATTAACAGAAGCTTCCGTCTAAAGTACAGAGTTAATCTATTTTTGTATTAACAGAAACTTCCATCAAAGGTTCAGAGTTAATCTATTTTTGTATTAACAGAAATGTCTGTTAAAGATACAGACAATATACTGTAAACATGCAGAATGTTTCCGTATTTGTAATACAGAAACATCCTTCAAAGGTTCGGAGCATATACTGTTAAACACAGAATGTTCCGTTTTTGGATTAACAGTAACTTCCATCAAAGGTACAGAGTTAATCTATTTTTGTAAACATACAGAATTTTTCCGTATTTGTATTAACAGAAACGCCAATCAAATGTACGGTGCATATTCTGTAAATCCACAGAATGTTTCCGTATTTGTATTAACAGAAACGTCCTTCAAAAGGTGAGGAGCATATACTGTAAAAATACAGAATTTTCCGTTTTTGGATTAACAGAAACTTCTGTCAAAGGTACAGAGTTATTCTGTTTTTGTATTAACAGAAACGTCCTTCAAAGGTACAAACATATACTGTAAAAGTACAGAATTTGCCATTTTTGTATTAAGAGAAACGTCCGTAAAGTTAAAGGAATATGTACTGGTCATTTTTTGACAGGACATGATTCCTACGGATTTTTTTCGTACACTGTATCATAACACCAACCACAGCAACAGCTACAAGAATCAGTCCAACTGGAACACCTGCTGCCAGTTCACGGTATCGTCCTACAGGAGAGGAGTTTCTATCCTCAGGGACATCATTCATTGAGTGTCCATCCTTGGAGCGTGCTCTGTTTGAACCTGAAGATGAATAAAAAACATGAGTCAGTAATTGTCTGGATAGTTGAGAAGCCTTCATCCTCTCTGCTAGCCTTGTGAGACCGTCCTGATCTCGCGAGCTCCAGTTTTCCACTCGCAGATCAGTCTGGCATATTGAGATAGAGAAAATGTGTAGGCATTCACCAAACGACCAACCAATCAGCCTTGGCTTTGAGGCGGGTTTAGTTGTGACACAACGAGAAGTGACTGTTTGTCTAAACAACATGGCAAGAGTTTGATCTGATGATGTTAGAAACTGCGGCTACAACATGATACTCCGAAAAACACACTGAGAGAGGGCGTTTCTCAATACCAAGAATGCAAAGTACAGACTTGTGTTCTTGGGGAGAACGTTCTTGCTGGTTGTTCTTGGAAGAATTAACTCGCAAGTTCACAAGCACAGAAAACGCTGTTAACAGTTTGAGACGATGCGTTCTTCCTGTTATTGCTCAACACTCCCAGCACAGAGGCTACCTGCAAGGCTCCAAAATACCAGCTAGAAATAAAAACCACAACAATATAACCACTTTGTATTAAAACAATTTCCGGACAAGAAAACCTCAAAATGCTACAACTATTGCAATAATATTGAAAAATAAAACTAATTGAGCTTTAATTTTATTGTTTATGGTTTAGCTCAAACACCCCTTACTTATTCAAAAGAGTGGAATGTGATCCCTACTATTATTAGCATATAAGTTTAAGTCAGTTTAAATTAAACAAATAAATAGGCATATGCACTGGTGTGTCCTATGTGTTCCTATTAGTGTTATGTGGAATTATAATTTCTATATTATTGTAGTGCACTGTATATGTCCAGGGAGATGTTTATTAGAAATTCAAATTATAAAGGTTGGTGTCTCCCCTTTAATCTACATAACATGTCATAGCATGTTACCACTTTATGTACAACTGTTCATTTATCATAAAGACTGAAACTCAACTTCTAATAAATCAGAAAACAAATACACTAAAAATATGAGCTAAATACTAAATATAATGTAGGTTAGGCTATAGCCTATGGCATAATTTAAACAAGTCTCCCGAAAAGAAACGGGTATATCTCATAGACTAATAATATACAGTCAATCTATGGTATATCTCTCCTCTGCCTGCTGCGCTGTGTGAGTGTGTATGTGTGTGTGTGTGTGTGTGTGTGTGTGTGTGTGTGTGTGTGTGTGTGTGTGTGTGTGTGTGTGTGTGTGTGTGTGTGTGCTTGCGTGCGTGTGTGTGTGTGTGCGCTTGTCGAGTTTAACCACATGTGTTGTGATATTTAAACAAACGATCTGAAACGGCGAAATAAAAGCCTCTTATTTACGGGACCCGGTCTAAAGACCTCTGTCTTGCAGCGCGGATCTCGCAAGTGTGACTGTCGCGTAGCGCGAGCAGCGGCGCCCGCAAGCTAAGCGGCCGCGTCATTTTATGGCGCTCCGAAAACTCCGAAAACTTTGGAGCAAATTGTCAATTCGGCAAAGATTTTCGCAAGACTGCCTATATTCGAAATATAAACCGTTCATCTCTCGCCTAAAATGTTCTCAGAAGTGAATTTAGTGATGAATAAGATGGCGAAAATTGTTATTGTCGTTTTTGGGCTGTCTATGTACTGGAAATCCAACCATCATTGAATGCCGAAATGAATGTTGGGATACAGGTGCTGTGAAGTTCATACAAGTTACCAACCGATGTATCCTCGGTAAATGCGCGTGTCAAGAATACATCCGGGAATTTTAACTGTTCTTGGCGAACTTGTGTATTGGGACAGTACTTTGGCAACACGAGATGACGTTTCACAGGGACACAAGCACACAAGTCAATAGAAGAACACCTATTGGGAAACGCCCAGAGACTCACTCACCTGGGTCTGTAAGCCTCAGATGGATGATTCTGATTGGCTCAGAGTCAATGTCAAGATTGCCTCTCTTTGTACGTCTTGAACCAGCTGATGCAACTCGACACTCGTATGTTCCAGTGTCGTTGGTATTCACATTCTTCAGAATTAAAGACACGTCTCTTCCGTTCAGCTCTGTGTCCACCAGCTCCACCCTGTCCTTATAGGATGGATGCTGGTTGTCTGTATCCAAGTGTCCGTCGAGGTAATACAGGATGCATTCTGGTAGCTTCAGGTCATCTCTGGTCCACTCTACAGCTCTGATGGATGGATCAGCGGCCTTACATGGCAGAATGACATCATCTCCAGGATCAAATGTTACCACAGTCAGGTCTGAAAAACAATTAAAAAAACAACAATATTAAATGATAATTAAAAAGTTGTGTTATTTCAAAAAGGTCACCACTGGTGTGACCCTGCAGAAGGCCTTTGTAGAGGTTTTACCTTTGAATAAAAGGTAAAAGCCTCACACACAGACTCTGTTCCTCCCTCCCTCTCTGTTTCATCCCTTCTCTCTAGCTAACAGAGCTAACAGAGCTAATGGCTTACGATGACAATCGGACTCACATACACTTGGCCGGGTGACCTGGCTTGAGAGCAACAACCCGTTCACATTCCCTTGCCATAAAATGCAGAAACCAAACAATCTTTGTTGATGAAGATGAGTAAAAAATATGAGTCAGTACTTGGCTGGATAGTTGAGCAGCCTTCATCCTCTCTGATGTTTGAAACTGCAGCTACAACATGATCCTCAGAAAAAGAAACTGAGAGAGACTCACTCACCTGGGTCTGTAACCTGCAGCCGGATGATTCTGATTGGCTCAGAGTCAATGTCAAGATTGCCTCTCTTTGTACGTCTTGAACCAGCTGATGTAACTCGACACTCGTATGTTCCAGTGTCGTTGGTATTCACATTCTTCAGAATTAAAGACACGTTTCTTCCGTTCAGCTCTCTGTCCACCAACTCCACCCTATCCTTATAGGATGGATGCTGGTCATCTGTTTCCAAGTCACCATCGAGGTTATATAGGACATATTTTGGTAGCTTCAGGTCATCTCTGGTCCACTCTACAGCTCTGATGGAGGTATCAGCGGCCTGACATGGAAGTTTGACATCATTTCCAGGATCAACTGTTACAATCAGGTCTGAAAAACAATACAAAAACAACAAAAATAAATAATTAAAAAGTCATGTTATTTCAAAAAGGTCACTACTGGTGTAACCCTGCAGAAGGCGTCTGTAGAGGTTTTACCTAAGCCTCACACAGAGACAGTGTGCCTCTCTCCCTCTCTGTCTCCTCCCTTCTCTCAACCCTTTTTTAACTGTGCAGTTAGAAACAGTGTTCTTTATATATTCAATTACCTGACAAAGTTAAACAAAACACAATATTGTTTAAGAAAATGCATTTACTTGTTACACGGCTTTGCATTGCGCACTGAGTCGGCATAACAAAGGGAGAGAAAGGGTGAAGGGAGAAAACAGGAAGCGCTAACAGAGCTAACAGAGCTAACAGAGCTAATGGCTAACGATGACGATGTAGCTCCTTGACTAACTCACATTAACTGGGTCGGGCGACCTGGCTTAAGAGCAACAACCAGTTCATCTTCCCTTGCAGTAAAATACAGAAGCCAAACAATCTTTGTTAAATCAATATATTTGATCAACTCATACATTTTTTTTGTAAGAAGCCGTGTAATAAACATTTAATGGAGAGCTATCCAGTCATCCCTTGTCATGATCAGATCGCCCTACATTATTATTATTACTACTACTACTACTACTACTACTACTACTATTATTATTATTATTACTATTATTATTATTTATGAATATATACAAAAAAAGTATACAAAACCTGAAACTGTCTGTGTTTTAAAGAATATTAAATTTAAAAAATAAAGTTTACATAAATGTTTTTACATTAAAAGCTGATATTTACCAGGAGCTGCTTCAGACAGAAGGAACAACAGGAGCAGAAATGGAGCCATGAGAGCTGAGAGAGTCTTGATTCGTTGCTGTCTTGTGTCCATGAGTTTTAGTTTAAGGGTTTGCTATTCAATCAAATGTTGTTTAAAAGTGGGTGGATCTAACAGCACGGGTTACATCACTACTTGGCACACTTTATTCTTGTGGTGGAAAGTTTGGAAACTTCTGGAAGCCACCGCCCTCTGTACACCTTGTTAGACCTGATTTGTGTTCAAGATCCGGCTTGAATCATCAACCAATCATTCAGAGCAGCAACAGACTGTAGACCTGACACGTAGGTCTGAGATCCGACCAGGCAATCTGATTCGTCAACCAAACATTTAGAAAGTGCTCAAGTCAGCATGACAACACATCCAGAGTCATTTGAGCACACCATTCTCATCACTTAAAATATTACTCCGCCATTTCCTTTAAAGCTACATTGTGTAAGAATTACTCCAATCTAGCGTTAAGATCATATATCACAATGAATTCTCTCTTGCCACGCAGTATTGCAGCTACGGTGGCCTTCACGCTTCAAAAAGCAAAGGTGTACAAAAGGTCGCCTATCAGCCATCATTATTGGAGTTCATATGTTCTCTTAATACATCCATGAGTTCATGTCGGACAGTGGCGCGGACACCACGAGCGGGCACGCGCGCCACCCCTTCCTCTGAGAAGACTGGTGGAGACAATTTTTAGGCAGTGCTACCCTTTCAAAGTTCAACTTATTTAACCTTTAAACACTGTTTGTTGCTACCCCCCTTAATTTACTGTTTTCGGTCAAATATGACCAGAAAGTTTTAACTGCTCTTATTTGAACAGAATAAAAATGACAAAAAGTATTTTTAAGAGAACATGTATTGTAAAAGTGTACATGTGTGTGTATGTGTGTCTGTTTGTGTGTGTGTGTGTGTGGGTGTGTGTGTTTCTTTGTGTGCGTGAATTCATGTGTGTGCTAACATTGGTGGTTCACATGCACAAGTGGCAACATGACAACATGAACTGACAACATGAAGTATGTGTGTGAGAGTGGGTGTACATGTGTGTGTCTGTTTGTGTGTGGGTGTGTATGTGTGTGCGAATATTGGTGGTTCACACGCACAAATGGCAAATTGCAGTCATGGTGCAGTTTCCCTTGATGAAAATTATACTCTTTCCCATTCATTTCCTATGTCGGTCATGTTTGACCTTAAGCAAAAGAATTGTGACAAAGTTGAATAAATCCCTCAAAATTCAAAGAAAATAGTCACAATGAATGTTATGTGTTCAAATGCCTTTTGTGAAGGATATCATAAGGTCCTTAGGCAATCTGATGACAAATGCCATATTTATGGTACACGAAATGTGTGAATCGGTCATTTTTGACCGGAACTGTGTTAGAAGGTTAAACTTTGACGTTGTTTAGACTGACCTTTAAGGCGCAACCACCAGAAGCAATAAGCGTCCTACCTTACGGTTTGTCCTCTGATCATGTATCGATACCCTACAGCTCAACGCTCTGAAAACAATGGAGACGGTTATGGATTTCCTGGAAGGACGCAGCCTCATGCGGCCATCACCCTGGGTGACTCCACAATCAACACCGGGGATTACCTGTCTTCTGTGGAAGCATCAAGAAGGCCCAACAGAGGATGTACTTTCTGCGGCAGCTGAAGAAGTTCAACTTGCCAAAGACAATAATGGTGCACTTCTACATCAAGTCCATTGAGACCATGTGGTAAACAGCTGCCCAGTGGCAGTGGCTCAGTGGTAGAGCGGTCGCCTGCCAATCGTAAGGTTGGGGGTTCGATCTGGCCCTATGCCGAAGTGTCCTTGGGCAAGAAACTGAACCCTGAGTTGCCCCTAATGCTGCGCATCAGAGTGTAAATGTATGTGAGTGTTTATCTGATGAGCAGGTGGCACCTTGTACAGCAGCCTCGGCCATAGTGTCTGTATGTGTGTGAATGGTAATGGTTCCTGTACTATGTTAAAGCGCTTTGAGTAGTTGTTAAGCACTACATAAAAACAGTGCATTTACATTTACAGCCATTCACTCTGCGGAGAACGTCTGTAATCAGTCACCCTTCAGGACCATCTGAACCTAACAGAGGATGTACTTTCTGCGGCAGCTGAAGAAATTCAACTTGCCGAAGACAATAATGGCAATTCTACTGCAATCAGTCGAACCTCCAGGACCTGTACTGTAAAGATAACTTTAACCTTTTTTGGCATTGTATTATTTACAATGAATCTCAACATCTTCATTTAGATTTTCTTCTCTCCACCTCATGTTATGGGTCACTGCCCTATTTTAAAAGTTAATGTATCTGCTTCATGGCAACTAAACACAACTTTTTTTCTCATATTGTGTGCAGAGGACACCACAACACTGCCAGCTGCAGTTACAGAGGAAGGAGGAGGGTTTACTTTATGCAACTATGAAGTGAATATCATATCATTTCACCAACTGTTAGGATGGAGGACACATCTCTACTGCAGCTACTCTGTAAGTAAACTCTTTGAGCGTTTCTAAAAACATCAGCTTAAAGAAATACAAGATAAAATATTAATCTTGGCTAAAAATGCTTCCTAATGTAAATATAGGGTTTATGAGAAGAAATAATGCAAATCATTTTGAAAGGTTGTGTAAATGATTTTGCAGGCAGTTTTTATCATGTTATTTAATTTTTTTAAATAAACTTTAAATGTCTTGTTGTTTGTATCACAAACTCAAACCGACCTGATGTTCATTTCTCTTCAGTTCTGACCTCACTGCTGAGCAGCACAACAAACCAAAGTCAGTACACTTATAAAACAGTTATGAAAACAGTCAAAACAAAATGTTTTCGCAGGACAGCTTGAGTCAAAAAATTATTTCACAGTCCACATTTATCAAAGCATGCATAGAACAAGTTGCCAATGTGTGTGTATGAACTGTTTGTACAAATAATAAGTTTGGTATTCATCAAACCTGCACATAAACAATGATACATCACACCTACATCTACATCTGTAGGCTTGTTCACACTTTGAACTCCCCCAGAATACCAGATATGGTTAACCACATCCCTTTGAAACTCTGAGTTGCTTCAATGTAGAGATACTTGTGAAAAAGATTAGAAAACGAGAAAGATAAGGGTGAATGTCCTTAAGTGACGAGACAGGCACCTTTAAATAAAATGTATTATTATTATTATAAAAGCATCCCACACAATAAGGCTGACATACTGTAGCGTCCTGGGAGCATAAATGATTGCAAGTGTAAGAGATGAGATGATTGTATCAGAGAATCAATGTGAAGTATCAGAGTTCCCCTCACACGTCCTCTACACAAACTGTAGAAGAAGGCAGTGATTGTCCCATCATCTAGTTTTTTAACTACTACTTCCTCTTCCCTCCTCCCTCCAGCCTCTCTGACTCAAACAGGGACGGTTGATTTTGTCTGACTTCATGAGCTCAATAAAATGTTTTCAAATGAGCATTTTGTTCATTTCCTGAAAAACATTGTGTTTGACCATACAAGGCTTATGCCCGGCAGAGATGATATGTTCCCCTTTCTATAGTTAGATACAGTGCCTTGCGAAAGTATTCGGCCCCCTTGAACTTTTCGACCTTTTGCCACATTTCAGGCTTCAAACATAAAGATATAAAACTGTAATTTTTTGTGAAGAATCAACAACAAGTGGGACACAATCATGAAGTGGAACGAAATTTATTGGATATTTCAAACTTTTTTAACAAATAAAAAACTGAAAAATTGGACGTGCAAAATTATTCAGCCCCTTTACTTTCAGTGCAGCAAACTCTCTCCAGAAGTTCAGTGAGGATCTCTGAATGATCCAAGGTTGACCTAAATGACTAATGATGATAAATAGAATCCACCTGTGAGTAATCAAGTCTTCGTATAAATGCACCTGCTCTGTGATAGTCTCAGAGGTCCGTGTAAAGCGCAGAGAGCGTCATGAAGAACAAGGAACACACCAGGCTGGTCCGCGATACTGTTGTGGAGAACTGACCACTGCAAATCTACGAAGACCCGGCCGTCCCTCTAAACTTTCAGCTCGTACAAGGAGTAGACTGATCAGAGATGCAGCCAAGAGGCCCATGATCACTATGGATGAACTGCAGAGATCTACAGCTGAGGTGGGAGACTCTGTCCATAGGACAACAATCAGTCGTATACTGCACAAATCTGGCCTTTATGGAAGAGTGGCAAGAAGAAAGCCATTTCTTAAAGATATCCATAAAAAGTGTGGTTTAAAGTTTGCCACAAGCCACCTGGGAGACACACCAAACATGTGGAAGAAGGTGCTCTGGTCAGATGAAACCAAAATCGAACTTTTTGGCAACAATGCAAAACGTTATGTTTGGCGTAAAAGCAACACAGCTCATCACCCTGAACACACCATCCCCACTGTCAAACATGGTGGTGGCAGCATCATGGTTTGGGCCTGCTTTTCTTCAGCAGGGACAGGGAAGATGGTTAAAATTGATGGGAAGATGGATGGAGCCAAATACAGGACCATTCTGGAAGAAAACCTGATGGAGTCTGCAAAAGACCTGAGACTGGGATGGAGATTTGTCTTCCAACAAGACAATGATCCAGAACATAAAGCAAAATCTACAATGGAATGGTTCACAAATAAACATATCCAGGTGTTAGAATGGCCAAGTCAAAGTCCAGACCTGAATCCAATCGAGAATCTGTGGAAAGAACTGAAAACTGCTGTTCACAAACGCTCTCCATCCAACCTCACTGAGCTCGAGCTGTTTTGCAAGGAGGAATGGGCAAAAATGTCAGTCTCTCGATGTGCAAAACTGATAGAGACATACCCCAAGCGACTTACAGCTGTAATCGCAGCAAAAGGTGGCGCTACAAAGTATTAACTTAAGGGGGCTGAATAATTTTGCACGCCCAATTTTTCAGTTTTATATTTGTTAAAAAAGTTTGAAATATCCAATAAATTTCGTTCCACTTCATGATTGTGTCCCACTTGTTGTTGATTCTTCACAAAAAATTACAGTTTTATATCTCTATGTTTGAAGCCTGAAATGTGGCAAAAGGTCAAAGTTCAAGGGGGCCGAATACTTTCGCAAGGCACTGTACTTAGAAATTTAATTTGATGTTTGTGTCGTACTAAACTACACAGTTTCCCTTTTCTGAAGTTACCTATTCACACTTAAATCCATCACAGCAACAATGTCCAAAGTGTGTCAGTCTATAGAGGTGTGCAGGTTCTATTCCCATTCAGTGGTAAATTAACAAAGTTAGCGAAAGTAGGAATATCTCCCCCTACAAAGTCAAACTACCACGTTTCCACTGTCTACCGGAGGATTTATTTACCTGTCATACAGATCTTAAACTGAGCAGAGTAACATGCTGGTTTAAAAACAAAAAAGGCCTAATTTCTGTTTACATGATGGATCACATTAGTGCAAGTGAATGACTAGTTTTTG
Source organism: Perca fluviatilis (assembly GCF_010015445.1). Taxonomy (NCBI): domain Eukaryota; kingdom Metazoa; phylum Chordata; class Actinopteri; order Perciformes; family Percidae; genus Perca; species Perca fluviatilis. Next base: position 30,356,474 of record NC_053125.1, on the reverse strand, counting down.
TCTGTTATTTTGTCCTCTCGTTATACATGAGACATTGCATTTATCACATAATTTAGGACACAAATATTAGGAAACAAGTTTGGGTTTCAGACTTTCTTCTCGGGGTCATTGAGTGTTTTCTAAACCCTCCTCCTTCCAGTCTCTCTGACTGTGAGCAGAAGTTCTCAGATGTTTGAAGGACAGTCTGTCTCTCTGAGCTGTGTGGAGGACGACAGCTCTGCTGGATGGACTCTGAGGAGGAACACAACCAGAAAAACCAGGACTCAGTTACAACTACATGGTCCCAAAGGACAGTGGAGTTTACTGGTGTGAGTCCAGAGAGGGAGCAACCAGTAACAGCATCACCATCACTGTCACTGGTAAGATCAGGAAATGGCCTACCTGTCGGTTCTGTAAGTGATTTTGCAGACAGTTTTAGGATGTTATTTAAATTTTTTAAATAAACTTTAAATGTCTCGTTTTATCACAAACTCAAACCGACCTGATGTTCATTTCTCTTCAGTTCTGACCTCACTGCTGAGCAGCACAACAAACCAAGGTCAGTAAACTTTATTGTCTAGATAGAACAGTTAGGTCACGATCAAAAATGGCTTGAGTTAAAAAAAAAACATCAAGTCAGCTGATTAATTTGTTAATTTTTGAGCAGTTTATCATTGAGAAGCTAGAGGCCTCATTTATCAAAGCATGCATAGAACAAGTTCTCAATGTGTGTATAAACTGTTTGTACAAACAATACATGTTTTATTCATCAAACCTGCACATAAACAACGATACATCTCACTTACATCTGCTGGATCGTACCCACTCATTCACATACAGAAACTCCCCCAGAATACCAGAAATGGTTAACCACATCCCTTTGACACTCTGAGTAGCTTCAATGTAGAAATACTTGTTGTAAAAGGTAAAAGTAGAAAACGAGAAATATAAAGATGAAAAACATTACACACACTGAGGTTGAGATACTGGAGCGTCCCAGGAGCATAAATGATTGCAAGAGTAAAGAGATGAGATGATTGTCTCAGAGAATCAATGTGAATAATCAGAGTTTCCCTCTTACTTTGTCCTCTGCACAAACTGTAGCCAAAGGCAGTGATTGTCCCATCAACTAGTTTTATATCTACTACTTCCTCTTCCCTCCTCCCTCCAGTCTGTCTGACTGTGAGTCCCAGCAGCTCTCAGATGTTTGCAGGACAACCGTCTCTCTGAGCTGTGAGGACGACAGCTCACTGGATGGACTCTGAGGAGGAACACAACCAGAGAAACCAGGACTCAGTGTGGAGATGGCTGGGGAAGACCTGCTGGTTCTTCCTGTTACATCAGCTTCATGATTCCAGGGGACAGTGGAGTTTACTGGTGTGAGTCCAGAGAGGGAGCAACCAGTAACATCATCAACATCACTGTCACTGGTAAGATCAGACTGTGGAGTCAGTATTGATGAAGCTGTGTGTGAATGGATGACATGCTGTAGTTTGTCTCTGTGTTGAGGTGGACCAGTGATCCTGCAGAGTCCTGTCCTCTCTGTGACGGAGGGAGAAGACCTCACTCTGACCTGTAAAACAAAGACATCCTCCAACCTCCCAGCTGGTTTCTATAAAGATGGCTCCTTCATCAGGACTGAGCCTGCAGGTCACATGACCATCCACCATGTTTCCAGGTCTGATGAAGGCCTCTACAAGTGCAACATCAGCAGTGTTGGAGAGTCTCCACCCAGCTGGGTCTCTGTCACAGGTGAGGAGGTTACCTTTGATTTCAGGAGTTCATTCATCCAGATATTCACCTGACAGCTGATTCTCTCTACAGAGAAACCTCCGACCACAAGCCCTCCATTGAGCTCTCTGCTGCCTCCAACCTCAGTGTGATTGGATGATGACTATGATGTCACCAGATGGCATCACTTCTGAACTGATCTGAAAAGAAGCTGAAATCTCTATAGATCAGAAACAGTTCCACCCCACCCCCACCCCCGGCCTTCTTAATAGAATTATTATTTAAACATATTCAATATGAAATAATTGCTTTGAGTTTGAATTGCTCCTTTACTGCCAGCCACAGCTATCTCTGTAATCCTGAATATTTTATATATCATAACAATAAAGCTTTTTTTCTGTAGTTTTTCATGAAATTGATCTGCGTTACTTTCTGTCTTTTACAGGGTTTGTATTTCAGTTCTCAGTTCAGTCAGTGTCTTTAACATCAGCTCCCTATCACTGCTGAGAGTGGGATTGAGACGCTCATTGTAAAAATGTGTTTGGATGAAAGCATCATATCAGTTGAGTCAGACAGCCAGCAGGTGGCAGCACAGCTCCTTCTCTTTCTTTACACATGCTCAGTTCAGCTCACAGTTCACTCTGTTGGCTCAGTCTTTCAATTCAATTCAATTCAATTTTATTATAGTATCAAATCATAACAAAAGTTATCTCGAGACACTTTACAGATAGAGTAGGTCAAGACCACACTCTATAATTTCCAAAACCCCAACAATTACAGTAATTCCCTCAAGAGCAAGCATTATCAGTGGCTATTGCGACAGTGGCAAGGAAAAACTCTCTTTTAGGAAGAAACCTCGGCAGACCCAGACTCTTGGTAGGCAGTGTCTGACGGGCCGGTTGGGGGTGTGATGAACAGTGGCGATAATAGTCACATTAGAAGTCAGTGACTTCAAAGGTTATCGTGGAAGTTCATGTCATAGCAGGGCACATCGAGTCATACTGAGCAGTGCAGTCCCCTATCCTGGATCCAGACTACTCTGTGCATAGGAACATCACAGCAGGGCGTTGCGGGATGTAACGTGGCGCTGCAGAGCATGGGTGGATGCGGCAGATGCAGAAGGACGCAGCAGGATGCGGCCGGGGATTGCAGAGAATCGCAGAGCATAGCTCTGCGAAGAAGAAACATAAGGACTCCGGGGAGTAAACTCCCCAGAGCTAGATTAGTAACAAGCAGTTCTGGGACAGGATGCATACAAAAGTAACGAGTAGAGATTAGAGAGCAGCTCAGTGTGTAATAGGAAGGAAACATCCTCCCCGGCAGTCTAGAATTATAATAGCATAACTAAGAGAGGCAGGTTAAAGAGAGGTGCCTGGTCGGGCTAGAACTCTCCCCAACCGGATCGGGCTGTACTGGCCTGCCTCCCTCTACTCTCACTATATTATTACTTATACAGTATATAAAACTGATGACTATGAAGAGAAGTGGGGTGGGCCGGTTTAGGCGGACGCTGCAACTCCTCACTCCCTAACTATAAGCTTTATCAAAGAGGAGAGTTTTTAGTTTACTCTTAAATGCGTTGACGGTGTCAGCCCCCCGTACCCAGACCGGGAGCTTATTCCACAAAAACGGAGCCTGATAGCTGAAGGCTCTGGCCCCCAGTCTACTGCCAGAGACTCTAGGAACCACAAGTAGCCCCACATTCCGGGAGCGCAGTGCTCTAGTGGGACAATAAGGTACTAAGAGCTCTTCTAGGTATGATGGGGCTTGACCATTTAGAGCTTTGTAAGTCAGGAGGAGGATTTTAAATTCGATCCTAGATTTCACAGGAAGCCAATGCAGAGAAGCTAATACAGGAGTAATATGATCTCTTTTCTTAGTTCTCGTCAGAACACGTGCTGCAGCATTCTGGATCAGCTGGAGAGTCTTAAGGGACTTATTTGGGCAACCTGATAATAAAGAATTACAGTAGTCAAGCCTAGAAGTAACGAATGCATGGACTAGTTTTTCAGCATCGTTTTGAGACAGGATATTCCTAATTTTGGCAATGTAACGAAGATGGAAAAAGGCTATTCTTGAGGTTTGTTTTAAGTGGGCGTTGAAGGATATATCCTGATCAAAAATAACTCCCAGATTTCTGACAGCAGTGCCGGAGGCCAGGGCAATACCATCCAGAGTAACTACCTCCTTCGAAAACGAAGTTCGGCGCTGCGTTGGTCCTATCACAATAACTTCAGTTTTGTCTGAGTTTAACATCATGAAATTTTGGGTCATCCAGGATTTTATATCCTCAATACACGTTTGAAGTCTTGCTAACTGACCACTTTCATCTGGCTTAATTGACAGATATAATTGGGTATCGTCTGCGTAGCAGTGATAGTTAATTGAGTGCTTCCTTATAATATTACCTAGAGGAAGTATATATAAGGAAAATAGAATTGGTCCAAGCACTGAGCCTTGAGGAACGCCATGGCTAACTTTAGCGAGCTTGGAGGGTTTATCGTTAATGTTAACAAATTGGGATCGCTCAGAGAAATAGGACTTAAACCAGCTTAGTGCGATTCCTTTAATGCCAACTAAGTGTTCCAGTCTCTGTAACAGGATGGTATGGTCAATAGTGTCAAATGCAGCACTAAGATCTAGTAAAACAAGAATGGAGACAAGTCCTTTGTCTGCAGCTGTTAGAAGGTCGTTAGTAATTTTCACCAGTGCCGTCTCTGTGCTATGATTCCTTCTAAATCCTGATTGAAAATCATCAAATAAACTATTGCTATGTAGAAAATCACATAACTGATTAGCAACTACCTTCTCAAGGATCTTGGATAGAAAAGGAAGGTTAGATATAGGTCTATAGTTTGCTAAGACCTCAGGATCTAGGGTGGGTTTTTTCAGAAGAGGTTTTATCACAGCAATTTTAAATGACTGCGGTACATAACCTGTTAATAAGGACATATTGATCATATCTAGTAGTGAAGTGTTTACCACGGGTAACGCTTCTTTGAGTAGCCTCGTTGGGATGGGGTCTAAGAGACAGGTAGATGGCTTAGCTAAGGATATCTTTAACATTAATTGTTGAAGGTCTATAGGATAAAAGCAGTCCAAGTATATGTCGGGACTAGTCGTTCTTTCTAGCGGTCCTGCATTTAAAGATGAACTGTTAGAAGTTAAGGGCGAAAGGTGCTGATTTTTATCTCTAATTGTTATAATTTTATTGTTAAAGAAGCTCATGAAGTCATCACTGCTCAGTGCTAGAGGAATAGATGGCTCAGTAGAGCTGTGACTATCTGTCAGCCTGGCTACAGTGCTGAAAAGAAACCTTGGGTTGTTCTTATTTTCTTCTATGAGTGATGAGTAATAGTCTGATCTGGCTTTTCTTAGGGCCTTCCTATAGGTTTTGAGACTTTCTTGCCAATCCAAACGGGATTCTACCACTTTGGTGGAGCGCCACTTACTTTCGAGGTTTCTCGAGATTTGTTTTAATTTGCGAGTTTGGGAGTTATACCAAGGAGCTATTTTCCTTTGCTTTATCGTCCTCTTTTTGAGAGGAGCGACAGAGTCTAAGGTCGTCCGTAGGCAAGTCGTAGCACCGTCTACAAATGTATCAATTTGAGAGGGACTGAGGTTAACATGGAGGTCCTCTGTTATGTTAAGGCACGACATAGAGTGTAATGCTGTTGGAATATCTTCCTTAAATTTAGCTATAGCACTGTCAGATAGGCATCTAGTGTAGAAGCTATTATCTAGTTTAGTATGGTCAGGAAACAAGAATTCAAAAGTAATTAAAAAATGATCTGATAATACCGAATTCTGCGGAAATATTATTAAATCCTTGATTTCAATACCATATGCCAGCACAAGGTCGAGGGTGTGGTTAAAACAGTGCGTCGCCTTGTGCACACTCTGACTGAAACCGATTGAATCCAGTAATGAGTTGAAAGCAGTAGCAAGACTATTGCTGTCAACGTCCACATGGATATTAAAATCACCTACAATCAGTACTTTGTCTGATTTAAGGACTACACATGATAAAAACTCTGAGAATTCAGATAAAAATTCAGAATACGGACCTGGAGCTCGGTAGACAACAACAAATATAATTGGCTGTTCTGATTTCCGTGTTGGATGTTGAAGATTAAGAACAAGGCTTTCAAAAGTGATATAGTCCAGTCTGGGTTTAGGGTTAATTAACAGGCTTGAATCAAATATGGCTGCAACTCCCCCTCCTCGGCCTGAGCCTCTAGGAATTTGAGTATTAATATGACTGGGAGGAGTGGCTTCATTTAAACTAACATATTCTTCATGGCCCAGCCAGGTTTCAGTAAGACAAAATAGATCAATTTGATTATCAGATATCAATTCATTTACTAGTACTGCTTTAGAAGACAGAGATCTGATATTTAGTAATCCACATCTAATTTTCCTATCCTTTTCTATCATTGCAGTGGTAGTCTTAATTCCAATTAGGTTGGTAAGTATTGCCCTTCTATTCACCGCTTTGTGTGGTCGGTTGTTGATTATAATTGGAATAGTACTAGTACTACATGTTACTGGAATAGTACCAGTACTACACGTTACTGGAATAATACTAGTACTACATGTTATCCTACAGAAAACATTTTCAGATTCATCCACTTGTATAGTGCTATCAGGATCAATACCTGGGGGACATGAATCTGTGATATTTCTTTAAATTATGTGTTTTTCATCTTAAAGGGATACGCCACCGTTTGTTGAATTAGGGCTTACAAACCTGGGAGTCAAGATGGATGGTCATTTAAAACTCGATGCTCAGATTGGTGCAGTGGTGAAGACCAGCTTTTTCCAGCTTAGGCAACTGGCTAAAGTGAAAGCGGTTCTATCGCGACATGATTTTGAAATGTTAATTCATGCCTTTATTACTACTTGTGTAGATTATTGCAATGCACTCTATACTGGCATTAGCAAATCAAATATGGCACGATTACAATTGGTTCAAAATGCAGCTGCTCGTCTTTTAACTGGAACTCGAAAATTTTATCATATTACACCTATCCTCCAATCTCTCCACTGGCTTTCTGTGCATTTTTGCACAGATTTTAAAATTATTTTATTTGTTTTTAAATGTCTGCATGATTTGGCCCCCAAGTATTTGTCCGATTTGATTGTACCCTATACCCCCTCTCGTTTGCTCCGGTCGGCGGACTAGGCACTACTGGTCATCCCTAAGACCAAAAGTAAATCCAGGGGTGATCGTGCATTTGCGGTGGCAGCTCCGAGACTCTGGAATGAACTGCCTTTGAACATCAGATTGACCGAGTCTCTTCCCGTTTTTAAATCTCGTCTTAAAACTCATTTATTTTCTTTGGCTTTTAACTCAGTTTGAGGGATGATTTTTGAGGTTGTTCTTTTTTTTATTATTTGTTGTTGGATTCCCTTAGGGTACAGATTTGATCATTGGCAAATTATCAAAGATGTTTTATCAATATTAATAAAGTTATGAATATGGTTATTAATAACTTTATCAAATCGACAAACAATCAAAAACGGGGCACCACCCTGCAAATCAGGGACCAATAATCAAACTGTGGATCAGTCTCATTTCTGTGTAAATCCTTTAAAAGGGAATAAAGGAAGGGGTGAATCCGAGCAACGGACCTGTTTGACCAGCATTGTCACAACCAGTACACAAATAATCACAAGCAACTGCTAATTAAGCATAATAAGATGTATTAATGTCACAATTATCAGTAGCTAATCAATAATCCTTCAATAATAAACTCATATACCTTTTTATAATATCACAACCAAAAACAAAGCAAAAACAAAACAGCATGGACACGTTTGTGTCCGTGTGTGTGTGTGTGTGTGTGTGTGTGTGTGTGTGTGTGTGTGTGTGTGTGTGAGCGAAGGAGGAGGGACGGTGTCAAAATGTATTCCTAACTCAAAAACCAAACTGGCTGCTCCTGTGAGCTGCACAAAACTACTTAGCCTCACGGGGGCGGTAGTGGTGCTGCGTGCACGGGGAGGAGCTGAAGAAGCCGGGGGGGTTGCTAGGCAACGCGGACGCTTAACCGATCTGGTAGCTAGTTCCTGTTTTAGCTTTGTAGGAACGAAGGTGGATCCCACGTGTGAAGCTACAGAGTTAGCTTGGTAATTACGCGGCTAGCCTGCGTTGTGTGTGTGTGTGTGTGTGTGTAGTAAAAGAAGAAAGAGAAGAAGAGTAAAGAAAAGAGCACTCTGATCTTAATTATCGATAATGACCTAGTTCCCCTCAGCCCCTCAGTCCTACAGACTGAGACTTTTGGTTTGGCTGAGGAAAACGTCACTATAACCACTCCAGTAGCTAAACAGCTGATTTTCGCGAGTTTCTCGCCGACAGTAATTAAAAACTCCGTGAAAGGAGTGAGGAGCAGATAGCAATTACGGTTTTAACCCAGCTACTTTAACACAACATGAATCAAACGATATAATGATCAGTTATATATATTCACAGAACAGATTAATAATCACATATGGATCAGTACATGATTAAATCAGATCACATTAATGGCAAACAAGTAGCGAACCCTTTGCTCATTAATAAACACACTACTTATCTCTGCCCAGATGTCAGCCTTTTACGGGTGTGTTCAGTCCGTTTATTCCTGTCCATAGATTCCACAGAAATGAAACAGCACAAAATCTCAGGCGCTCGTCAGCAAACACTGAGAAACTTCCTTCCAAAAAGCAGGCAGCGAGGGGGGGAAAGTTTGGTCGACTTTGAGAAGAAAAACGTTGTTTCCTTCTCACTGCAGTTATGAAAAACTCTGGTGCGTTTTTCAAGGATCCACCGAAATAAAATCCACTTTCTCCAGAAAATGAAAGTTCAGCACAAACGCTTGCGCGCGTGAATTACCCCCGCTTTGGAGTTTACATGCAGGCCAAGATTCCTTTGTCTTGGCCAAATGTTTGTCCTGTATACAGAGGTCAGTTTAATCTGAAGCCTTTTGGTTAAAATCAGATTTAACCAAGCTGTTGGTCCCCAACATTGTATTGCTATTTTATTGTTCTATTGTGCCATTACTATATTTTATTGCTTATTTTAGATTGTGTTCAGCACTTTGGTCAACCATGTTGTTTTTAAAGTGCTTTATAAATAAAGGTGGATTGGATTATCACGGTCTACCCTGGCTGTAGATAGGTGGGCCAACGCATTTTTTGTCTCAGTGCAAGTAATTAGGTTGTTTTTTTGTCTTTTGTTGGCTCACTTTTACTCACAACATGCTAACCGGCAACATAGGATTCCACTCACTACTCTAAGCTAACTAGCAGCGGCGCTGCCGGTGTTGCACCGGACTAAAACGATGCATGCACAAAAAATGCATTGGCCCACCTATCGACAGCCAGGGTAGACCGTGATAAGCCCTATTTCTACAAACGGTTTAACTTTTTAATTAATTCATCACTGAATTACAGAAAATATGAAGAGTATTTGAATATTATATTCAAGTAAAATTTGGTAAAAATTAACTTAGGTCAGTCAAAAAGTACAATGTCAGAGCCATAGAGAGACTGAGTTGAGAGACACTTCGATCTTTCAGCACAGGCGTGGTGTGTGTGTGTGTGTGTGTGTGTGTGTGTGTATGTGTGTGTGTGTGTGTGTGTGTGTGTGTGTGATGAAATCCCTGCTGTTTAGTACATGTAGCTCTTTGCTGAGATTCATATTAATCTTATCAACAGATTCTTAGGAAGTAGTATTCTCAATTCTTACGTGTTGTGTCAGCTAGTACTGCAATATAAAATCAAACAGCTGATCCTAGGCCATTGTGCTCTAGCTACCTCAACCATTCCAAATATAAACCAGCTGGCCAACATACCTGGATAAGCTGACACTGGCATCTGTGTCGGTGAGCTGTGTTCAAACAGAAACTTAGCATATTAGCTCTCAAGACTGAAGTGTGCTAAACTCCCAGGTTAGTGAGGTTCAGCCAACTTTGACTGTTACAACCAGTAGTAGTGTAGTGTGGATTTCTCTGTTTATGACTTACTTGACTTAATAAATTTGCGCAGAGACAGCAACAGGCAGGAAACAGGAACTACAGAACAAACTAAATTGTAAAAAAAATCTGAAAACAGAAAGAGGCTGAACACAAGGAACAATACACAGAGAGAAATAACTTAAAGGACAGTCAGAAGCAGTGCTACAGGGTCACATAAAGCACAGAAAACTCAAAATACCACAATGAGTGAGTCATGGAACATGAAACAGCAAACCCCCAAAACACAAAATCCTCTAGAGACTTACAAAGTAAAGGCAACTAAAAATATACTGTCACACTGACAGTCTATACTCATATTTTAACAACAAAAAGTCCTCGCCACAGAGCTGTGACAGTACCCCAATTTAAAGGTGCAGTAGGTAAGACTTATAAAACTAACTTTCTGTCATATTTGCTGAAACTGGCCCTAGTTCGAGTAGAACGACATGGAGCGGATCATTTAAAAATAAATTTGGCTCCTCTGACCACCTACAGCATGTAGTGCCATTTGCAAAAGCCAACTCCTTGTTCAGATGCACCAATCAGGGCCGGAGGGGGGGGGGGTCTAACTGCGTGTCAATCACTGCTCATGCACACGCATTCTTTCTCCCTTGTGGGGGGAGGGGCTTAGGAGACTGTTTTGGGCTTTAGTGGAAAGGGGGGAGGGACGGAGAAATTGTCGATGTTCAAATTTTTTTGACTAAGTCCTGGATCTTCCCAATCCTCCCTAAGGCACCTTTAAAGGGATGGATTACAAACATCCCAAAAGTAAGAAGAGTCCAACTGGATCTGGGTAGACAGAGGGGGTCCGAAGGAGAGACTCAAAGGTAAGTATTTGGGAAATTGAAGAACAATGAAATAGGCAGGAGAGGAGCAAAAAACATCTGGCATACGGCCTAGGGACTTGTGGTCATGAACGGCTACCGGGGGAACCAAGGACTCAAGAACTAAAGACTGCCAGGGCACGAGAACTAAAGACTGCCAGGGCACGAGAACTAAAGATGGCCGGGGCCAAGAACTAAAGATGGCCGGGGCCAAGAACTAAAGACGGCCGGGGCCAAGAACTAAAGACGGCCGGGGCACATGAACTTCGGATTGTTGTAACAGTGGAGACTCTGAGTCGTTGGACAGCTAGAATTTTTGAAGCGTTCTGTATCTGATGTACAGGGGGCATTATGGACTCTACACATTTGAGCTTATTTTCAGATCAGTTCAGAACTGATGCTCCGTGGTGACATCATCACAGTCCTCATCCATTCCCTCTTCATCTGATCTGTTAATACTATATATATATATATATATATATATATATATATATATATATATATATGTATATATATATATATATATACATATATATATACACACACACACACATCAGGGATGCACCGAATTCATCTTCGCATTCGTCCGAATATTGGGCTTTTTGACGGGGTTCGGTTTCTGCCAAACCTTAGAATTTTTTTCCACCGCACCAAACCCTACGGGCGCGCTACGCTGGTCGACGTAATGATGGCGCCGTTGATTACGAGAAAGTGTTTACGTAGGTGGAGCGTTCAATGCAGTAGGCTGTGAGAAAGTGACAAAGGAACTTGTGAGCAGAAAAAGTGTTGTTTGGCAGTACTTTCAGTCAAAAGAAGGCCATTCAAGTTCAGCTACATGTTCCATTGGCAATGCCCATTTGTCTCGTGGTGGCGAGGATCCTAAACTATACACAACATTGCTGCTGTTACAACATTTGGTATGAAACATCCGAAAGAATACGAGTTGTGCATGAAGGAATCTAAAGACAGCAGCCAAAATGCAGCAACTACAGGTAAATAAAATGAAAAATGCACTGCTGTGGACGTTGTTTACTTAATTAATAGGTTTACTGTGTTAATGGAGTGAGGATGGGAGCAGGATTCGGTTTTGGATTCGGCAGAATCTTAACCAGTGGGTGCGGTTTTCGGCCAAACCCAAAAAATCTGGATTCGGTGCATCCCTAGTTGTCAAACAAAAGTAAAAAAAAACAAACATGGTGAACGATGGGCCAAAAACATCCATTTACATTATAATTCTACGGTGTAAACCCTGTTTTCAAAAGAGTCCTGAGAACATCGGAAAAAAATTATGAAAACTTTGAAAAAAATGTCAAAAAGCTCGGAGAGAGCTAAGTAGGAAAAAGCACCAAGAACATTTAAAAATGTCTGAAAGGAAGGACAAAACAGTTGATAAAAAGCATCAAAAACATAGTAAAAAAACTTTGAATTAAGCAACAAAAACACTGCAAATCTTGTCTAGGGTCAACCTCTGGCCAAGTGTGATTATGGCCTATAATACTTGTTTTTTATTATGGCTCCCACCGTAAAAAGAGATGCTGAGAGAGTTGTTTGTATCGCTCGTACCGTAAAAAGAGATGTGGAGGGAGTTGCTCCGCTGCCGGGCGGGAGACTCGTACCAGTACACGCCGCTGTCTGTCTTTTTGGCGGCGTGGATTTTGAAGCCAGAAGACGAAGCTTCGCCCCATTTCTCGCTGGAGTTCACCAGCATCCCCTCCTTCCCGTCCAGCTTGGTGGCTCTGATGATCCTCCAGCCGTGAGATTGGCCGTTGTTGCCGCAGCTCAAAGACAGACCGTCGTACTCAAACAGCTGAGAGACGTCTGGAGACGCCGAGAGGAGAGAGGCCGGCACAGAGTCATCTGGGGACAGAAACGCTGGAGTTACAGTGCATTTATACCACAGAAATAAAATGGGTAGAAGGGGCATCGAACTGGTTGCTGTGGTCATTTGTACACAACAATATGGCGACTGATGTTAGATGGCATGCCAACATGCATCGATAGGGCCATAACTCTCTCGGAGGAGAGCAGCCCGACCATTGATGCATTCTGTTTCGTGCCAAGTAGGAGGGACCGTTAGACCCGGTGGCTACATTGATTGCCACCAATCTAATTTTGTTGTGTTCATAAAATGACAATACAGCATCTTAAATCTTGAAAGTATTCCGGATCCGGCCGGAACCGGCCAGCCAGCCAGCCGGCGGACAACTTGACAACTTGTTAGTTGGCTAATGTTACTCAGCTGGGGATCGAAGTCCTGTGTGGATGAAGCATGAAGTTAATTTGACTCACTTAGGTTTGTCCGTTACTGCAAAACCTGCGCCACTTGCCATGTAGCTTCACCCCCAAGATAAGTGTAAAGTTTGACGTTGACCTTTCATCAGTATCCAGCTGGGGGGAGACTCTTCATCGCAGACTTTACATTTGTAGAACCCTTCACCTGACCTGGAGAAACGGTGGAGGGTCCAATTACCTTCAGCCCCTCTCCCGATGGAGACGCCATCTTTATAGAACTCAGCTGGGAGGACGGACGAGTTCCTTTTAATGCAGCGCAGCGTGACGTCTTCTCCCTCTGTCACAGGGAGGACAGGACTCTGCAGGATCACTGGTCCACCTCAACACAGAGACAAACTACAGCATGTCATCCATTCACACACAGCTTCATCAATACTGACTCCACAGTCTGATCTACACAAAGAGAAACGTGTTTGAATCTACATCTACATGAACGAATGTCAGAATGTCAGAGGATGTCATGAATGTCAGAGGATAAATATAACTACACAAACAAAGATTAATTAAAAAGACAAATTTTGATGATTCAGGACCCCTGGGCATTCTTGTCAACGTGCAGGGTAAAACCACTAAGTTAAAAGATGAACGTTTCAGTGACATGTGAGACAAGAATGGGACTTGAACCCCAGTCTCCTGGGTAAAAGTTCCGTGTTGTTTGTTAGTCTCTCTGACCGGACTGGCAAATGGAAGGAGAAACCCTACATATGTCATGCAATTAAAACAGTAGAAACATCAGGCAGCCTCTCTTTTCCTAACCCCAACTAAGTTGGCGTCACTTTTATGTTCTAGGTATCACTTTGGCGTCATTTTTTAAGGTGCAGGGTAAAACCAATAAGTTAGGTTTAGGAAAAGACTGGCTACGCAAGCTGTGGTGGCGCGTGGTCGTGGACCTCTGAATTTCTGTAACTACGTGCTGCGCTTTCAGTTTCATCCGATGAATCACTTTATATAAATATATAATTTCACCACCTGTTAGGATGGAGGACACATCTCTACTGTGGCTACTCTGCAAGTAAACTCGTGCATTTCTAAAACCATCAGCTGAAAGAAATACAAAATTTAATGTTTTTGTTTGGCTAAAAATGCTTCTGAATGTAAATATAACCAGTTTGAGGGGAAATGTTGCCAGTCATATTGAAATGTTGTGTACATGATTTTACAGACAGTTTTTGTGTTATTTACATTTGTTATTTAAACTTTAAATGTCTTGTTGTATCACAAACTCAAACTAACCTGAGGTCCATTTCTCTTCAGTTCTGACCTCACTGCTGAGCAGCACTACAAACCAAGGTCAGTATAAACTCTGAGAACACTTTATATTAAAGTACACAGAGTTACACATATTCAAACAGGGACGGGTTGATTTTGTCTGACTTCATTAGTTCAATAAAATGTTTTCAAATGAGCATTTTGTTCATTTAATGAAAAACGAGTTTGACTATACAAGGTTTACGCCCGGCAGAGATGATATGTTCCCCTTTCTATAGTTAGATTCTTCGAACTAATTAACCTGAAGTTTGTCACGTACTAAACCACACAGCTTCCCTTTTCTAAATTTGCCTCTTCACACTTAACCCTCGTGTTGTCTTCCCGTCGACCATGCAACTAGTTTTCCTCTCGTAAAAGTAGAATGAAACCTATTCAAGATAGAGATTAGAGCCTGGAAATCCAGACCCAAATCCGAAAGGATTAAGGGTCTGGCATCGAGTAATGAAAGTCGCCCATCACCAAGCGTGCATTTGAAAATCTCACTGCACGCAATTCGATAACACTAAGACCAATCACAACAATACATGGGGTGACGTATCCCGAGCCCCGTACACTTAGCTACCAGAGGAGCTAACTGGTAGATTAAACTCTTAGCTACCAGATGAGCTAACTGGTAGATTAAAGGGGTGATAGAATGCAAAACCGATTTTACCCTGTCATAGTTGAATAACGACAGTTCGGTGGGTAAATAGGACATACATAGAAGCTCAAAATCCCATTGACACCCCTTTACTATGAAAATCTCATATTTTGAAACTGCCGCTGAAAACGGGCGAATCTCAACAAAGCTGTCAACCTCCCAAAAACGGGAACCTTTGTCAGCCCATGGGTGTATTAAGAGAACGGTCACGCCCCAACATTTACATAGGCTACACAACTGACCAGAGATCAGGTAGTCTTCCGAATCTAGGTCGCGCAGATCTCTGCTATTCCATTACAAAATTCACTTCTGAAACTTTTTTATGCGAGAAATCAACTATGTAAAGCTCAAATATGGGCCGTTTTACGAAAATGGATGGCTAATTGAAAATTTTGTCCGACTGTGTGTCGGAATTCAGAGGCCGGTGCTGCCTGTGTTGTTGCCTCGCCGCCCGGCCTGCCTTCCTTCACACACCCCGACCTGCTCTGAGCTCCGTTACGGCTGGCAGCCCACAGCACTCCATACCCGTGCAAAGTCACCGGTTTTTGGCTAATGGACTACTAAACGCTGGTGCTCTGACAGAGCTCCAGGGCCTGCATCTCCCCTCTTCCTGCTAGCTAAATGTCCGGTGTGTGTGAGTGTGAGCACGGTCAGCGAACTTGTTACGCCAGCAATCTGTTACCACAGGTTCCAGTTAATCTTTTAATGTGTGTAATTATAATCTGTTGAGTTATTTCAACAAACGATTGGGGAAATAAACGCCGCTTGTCCGCGAGTCTCATTGATAGAGCCTGCAGCTGGATGTAGCTCTATCAATGAGAGCTAGCTCCTCTTAGAATTCCTCTGAAATTCACAAATATTCATTAACTTGAAATCGGACACCGTTGTTAGCTTTATAAGATATTTAGCTAGATGTTGTATACGTGGCGTGACGAAATTCAAACTGTAAATATACACAAATTATGTGGAAAATGAAGCTAACTATCCGTGATTTGTAGCTAGCTACACACAGCTAGGATTGAAGGGACAGTCATAGCTAACGAAACCCCCACTGTTCACAAAAATTCATTAACTTGAAATCGGACACCGTTGTTAGCTTTATAAGACATTTAGCCCCTTGACGCCTGAATTTATTCACAATTTTATAAACAAAATATTATGTGTGTTTCTGGCTCCAAGCTGATGCTAAATTAAGTTGAGATTGTTAATTTGTCTATAGCATATGGAATAGATATAAATTTAGGTATGATGCAAATTAGCGACAACAGGCATTTATGGTAAAATTCTTTACAAAATGGTAAAATTAATAAAACACATAGTAGATTTCATTCATGTCACAAAGTTGTTAGAATTTCTAAACTGTAATTGACAAATACATGGATCTTGACAACGGCAAGAAAGAAAACACTCTCCTACTCCTTAACATTGACAGTAGTTTCTTTAGGGGTAGGGGTAGGTTTAATTTTGCTTCCGTGAACCGGATGTATCTCCCACTCCGACCGGTCCTACGAGAAACTAGTGCATGCAAAAGGTTCCGAGGTATGTATCGCATGTCAACAAATCGGCATTGGGGAGAATACACACGCTATCTCGTCTGCAGTCGGAATGGAAGGGGTTTGATGCAAATTAGTGACAGTCGGCGTTAAGGGGTTAGGGAGATGTTGTATAAGTGGCGTGACGAAATTCAAACTGTAAATATGCACAAATTATGCGGAAAATGAAGCTAACTATCTGTGATTTGTAGCTAGCTACACATAGCTAGGATTGAAGGGACAGTCATAGCTAACGAAACATAGATAACGAAAACCCCTAATCTTCACAAAAATTCATTAACTTGAAATCGGACACCGTTGTTAGCTTTTAGACCTTTAGAGATATGTTGTATAAGTGGCGTGACAAAATTCAAACTGTAAATATAGCTACTCTAGTTATGCCGGCAGCTGACAGCCAGCCTAGAAACTGGAACTGTGGTAAGAGATTGCTGGTGTAACAAGCTCGCTGACCGCGCTATCACTCTCACACACGGGCCATTTAGCTTGCAGGAAGAGGGGAGCTGCAGGCCGGGGTCTGTGGAGGAAGGCAGGCCGTGCAGCGAGGCAGCAACACAGGCAGCACCGGCCGCTGAACTCCGACACACAGTCTTACCAAATTTGCAATAAGCCATCAATTTTTGTAAAACGTCCGATATTTGAGCTTTATATAGTTGATTTCTCGCTTAAAAAAGTCTC